>NW_024503124.1:2509525-2511893 GCF_017590055.1 Onychostruthus taczanowskii
GGCGCGCTCGGGCTCGCCCCGCCAACAGGTCCCCGCCGAGCCCCGGCCCCCGCCGCCCCCTCGCTGCCCCGGCTCTGCCCGGCGAAGTGTCCCTTACGGCGGCGGGCAGCTCCTCGTTCCCCCCGGGCTCTCGCCCGGCGCTCCGCTCCGGCTGTCCGCCGCCGTCCCGGGCACGGTTAGCCCCTCGCACTCCCTTCCGCAGCCGCACTTTGCTCCGCACACCCGTTCGCCTCCAGAGCTTATTTTTACCGCAACCTGATCCCTCCCGGTGCCGGCAGCGTCCGCCTCGCTCCGGGTCCTTTCGGCGAAGTTGCAGCCGCTGCCGCCGCCGCATCCTCCCAACTCCAGCCACTTCTCGGTGCCTCCCGCCGCCTCGCCTCCCCCCCTCTCCCGCCCTCCCCCGTTGCCAGCCCGCTGCCCGCGCCGCCCCGCCGCCGGCAGCCCCGCGTTTCGCTTTCGTTCAGAGCCCGTGGCTGCGGGCAGGGCTCGGAGCGCCGCCGGGGGACGAAGGGGGGCTCCGGGGCTGGAGGGCAGGAGCAGCCCGCGGGGAAAGCAGCGAGGTCCCGCCGCCCTCCGCTCCCCCCGCGCCCAGCTCCTGCGGCTTCTCCTCCCCTGCCTGCCGCTTCCTCGCCCGCCAAACTCCGCTCGCTGCTCCCTCGCCCGCCCCGGGGCAAGGGCCGCCGCTCGCCGCCGAAGTTTCCCGCGGCCCGGCCAGAGCCCCCGCCGCCCCCCAGCTCCCCGCGGAGCCGCCGCCGCCGCCGTCCCCCGGGGACGGGCCGCAGCTCCCGGGAGGAGGGGACTCGGCGGCTTCGAGGAGGATGGGGGGGGGGCGAGCGGGGAAGCCGGGAGCCGGATGCACCCCCCCCCCCCTTGCTTTTTGGGTGGTCTCCGGTCCTACCTGGCTTCCCCCAGCTCCCCCACCTCCTCGGCACAGCCCGCGGCCAGCCTGCCCCGCAGCCCTCTCTGCCCGGCTCTGCCTTCACCGATGTGTTTGCTTTTCCAGCGGGGGTGTGCGTGCGAGAGCTGCCGCTGCCTGCCTGCCTGCTCGCTTTCTCCCGCTCCTTTTCCTCCCTTCTCTCTCCCCGTGTGCGTGTTTAATTTCCCCCCCCCTCGCCCCTCTCCGGGGTCCCCTCTTGCACCCGCTCCTCGGCGGCCACTCGCGGCTCCGGCCGCCGCCCCCTCCGCCCCCGGCCCCTCGGCTCCATTCGGCAGCGTGCGCCGGGCGGCCGGTGCACCCCCCCCCGCCGCGCCCCCTCCCCTCTCCCCCCTGCGATCACTGTCCATTGGCTTGTCCTGCTCTCTTTTTCATGTCCAGCCCCTGATGAGTGTCCATTGGTGTTGCCTTCGCCTTCCCTCCTCCCCTCTCCCCGGCTTGCCCTGCCCATGTTTTGTATGTCTCTGTCCATCCAGGCTCCTGACGTTCAAGTTCGCAGGGACGTCACGTCCGCACTTGAACTTGCAGCTCAGGGGGGCTTTTGCCATTTTTTTCATCTCTCTCTCTCCTTCTCTCTCTCCCTCTCTCTCTCTCTCCCTCTCCCTCTCTCTCTTTTTTTTCCTTGCACAAAAAAAAAAAAAAAAAAAAAAAAAAAAAAAAAAAAAAAAAACAAGACCTTTTCCTGCTATCCCACAATTCATCTTCCCTGCGCCATCTTTGTATTATTTCTAATTTATTTTGGATGTCAAAAGACATTGATGAAGATATTTTCTCTGGAGTCTCCTTCCTCTCTAACCCGTCTCTCCCGATGTGAACCGAGCGACTCACAAGCCACCGAAGCCACCAACCCACCATGTCGCGCCGCAAGCAAGGCAAACCCCAGCACTTAAGCAAACGGGAATTTTCACGTAAGTAACCCGGAGAGCAATTTATTTAATTTCCCCTTCACGGATTTAATTTTTAATTCGAGCGAAAGCAGGGAAAAAAAAAAATTAAAAGTGAGAGGGAGTGAGCGAATCGGGGAAAAAAAATTAACTCAGCGCCGGCTCGGGATTCTCAGCATTCCGGGTAATTTCTCCCTCTCTAATTTAATCACCTTGATGACTTTTCTTCTCTTTCTGCCCGTGCCCCTCGCCCTCCGGCGCGCACTCCGCTGCCCCGCTCCGCGCTCGCCTCTCGCCTCCCGCTCTCCGCGCTCTTTGGCGGCAAGAGCGGCAGCTCTCGCCCGGCACCGGGAGAGGCGCGGGCGAGGTGCAGGGCTGCCGGGGGCACAACCGGCCGAAAGTGGGAAGAAATTCCTGCGGGAGCGGCGGGGCTGGTCGCCGGACACCGCGGTGGCCGGGCGGGCGGGATGTGCGGGCGAGCGGAGCGCGGAGAAAGTCCGGCGGCCGGAGCCCCCCGGGCCGCCGGCGGGCTCGCCCCCTCGCCCCGCGG
>NW_024503124.1:2511918-2573750 GCF_017590055.1 Onychostruthus taczanowskii
GGGACGGCACCGGGCGGCGAGGGAGCCGAGCCGAGCCGCGCCGCGCCGGCTGGGATTCCCTCCTCGCCCTCGCCTCGCGTTCTCCCGCTCGCTTACTATTTTTTGGAAGATTTTCAAAAAAAAAAAAAAAAGGGGAAGGGGATTTTGATTGGGAAAAATCTCGTGTCTGAATGTTTACAAGCACCGCGTGTGCGGGGAGCCTCCTGCCAACAAACACAGGCGAGAGCGAGCCCGGGCTGAGCACACACGCGCGCTCACACACACGCACGCACACACACACTCGCACCCTCACACCCGCGAACGGCCCTTTCTCGCCGCCGCATTTCAACCCCAAACCAAACCCGCTCTCCCCGGGAGAGAAAAAACAAACCCCGAGCCCCAGCACACCGTTCGCAACAAAAACTCTCCGGCTCCCTCCGTCCCTCCCTCCAGCCGCCACCACACACACCAGGGCTAGATGCAAGATAAGCGGGAGCGCTCTTTGCACAACAAAAGGCAACTCGAGCTGGAAAGGTTTGGGGCGAGGGGGGTGGGAAGGAAGGGAGAAAAAAAAAAAAATCCTCTTTTCCTCGGGGTGAGCCTGGGGGAAGGGGAAATGCTGCATGCTTTTCCTCACTCCTTTCCCCCCCTTTTCTTTATTTCTTCCTTTCTCTCTCTCTCATTACTCCCGGCGGGTTTTGTTCCCTCATAGGGATAGCAGAAAACCCAGGGCCGTTTCTTCCTGCCAGCCATGCCCGGCTCCCTCGGCCCTTCGCAAAGCCCCCCAAACTTTCCGCCGCGATTTCTGTTCCCCCGCGGCCGCCCAGACATTGCAGGCAGGTTCGCACATGGAGCGATGGAAGCAGCGCCGGCTCTTTGCAGGCGGCCGCTCCGCCGCGGGCAGGGCCGGCCGGGGGCTCTGCCTGCCCAAAGTTTGCCCTAAAACCCGGGGTGTGTCGGGGGCTCAGCCCCTCCCCCCGCCGTCTCTTTCCCCCGATACTTTTCGGGGAGCCTTTTTTTTTTCTTTCTTTAATTTTTTTTTTTTTTTTTCATTGCCTGGCTAGGGATGGGGTGCAGCATCACTGGCATATGGGGATGGGGCCCCCCCCGGAAATGGGGTACGCGGGGGTGCTTTCCCCGGGCAGCCGTGGAAGTGGGGTGCGGGGAGCGGGGATCGCGGCGGGACCGGAGGAGGGGGTGGGGAGCTCCTGCTCGGCCCCCGGGGCTGCGGCGACGGGCGGGATCCCCGCGGCTGCTTCTGGCCGAGGAACGCGCGGGCCGGCGCGGAGTGCGCGCACGTGCGGGGCGGGAGCGGCGGCCGGGACGGGCCCGGGGGGTCCCTCCGGCGAGAGCCGCCCCGGCGGTGGGGAGGGGGGTGTGGGTGGGCCGGGAGCCGTGCGGAGTTTGCTTGCTCCGGGAGGCAGCGGGGGATGCTCGCCTTCCCCTCCCCGGGTTTCCCCTCCCTCCCCATAACGTGTTGGCGGTTCCCATTGTACCCCCCAAGTCTCTCTTTCCTCACACCGCACGATCCGAAGAGACAAACTTGGGATTAAACAACCCTTCTCCATCCTTCCCACGGTACGGTGCGGGAAAATGCCCCGGCAGCGCATCCGCATTGCCCCGCGGGCATTTCTCCTCACCGAACTGTGGCACCCCCCTCCCCGCCCCATCACCCCCAGTACCTCCTTTCTCCCGGCACTCCAAAATCCATCCCTCTTTTGCCGGTGCGGTTGTTTTGGTGGCTGGGAACAGGGGGAAAAAGGGGGGAGTAGGAGGGCGAAGGGGGAAAGCTGAAAAGACATGTTGGTGGAAGGGCAATTTGCATGAAAAATAGAGACGGATGATTAGGGACCCAGGCAGGGAATTTTGATTGCCCCAGAATTAAAAGATGCATCCTGCAAATCGGAGGCAACGCCAGGTGAAATGTATTCTGGTGTTTTCTTTGTAATTCTGGTATTTTATATTATGTTCTAAAAGTAGCAGTAATAATAAAAACCATATTTTTTTTTGCTGGCTCTGCCTCCATCAGGAGCCAAATGTTTTGCAGCGAACACAGTGCCAGCCGTATTTCATACATTAGTATATAATTCTTGTTAATTAGCAATAATTTACGTTAAGAGCATAGAAAATGTTGAGGTTACAGGTTTTATATCTGTACATTTGATCATCTTGTTATTTTCAAGAACTTTGCCTCCTATAAAATTAATTAGGTGAAATGTGGAGGTGTAATCAGCAACCTCTGAATTACCACTTCATTTCCTGGTTTTGATTGTAAATCAGCCCAGTCTGTACAGACTTTTAGCAAAGTCTATTTTTGTTCAGTGCCACTTTTAACTGTCTGGTGTCGAAGCAGCGGGTTACCTTCCCCTGCTAAATAATAGTGACAGCGTCAGAAAGGAATCAGGCCGCGGGAAAACATTATAATTGAGTAATGATTATGCAGAGCTCCTCGCTAAGCCAGTTGCAAGGGGAGCACGGGTGGTTTTGTGTCTTCTTGCTGCGGAGAGCCGGTGAGCTCGAAGTTAGATTCGCAAAATACCTTTGTCTGCGGCGAGCAGCGAGCTACCGGTGGAATTAGTCCTGCAATAATTTACTCCCTCGGTCCGAACGCAAGGAACGGCTTGGGGAGGAAAACGCCATGCCCGGCAATCCCGCAGAAACACC
Source organism: Onychostruthus taczanowskii (assembly GCF_017590055.1). Lineage (NCBI taxonomy): Eukaryota > Metazoa > Chordata > Aves > Passeriformes > Passeridae > Onychostruthus > Onychostruthus taczanowskii. Next base: position 2,514,562 of record NW_024503124.1, read on the forward strand.
CTGCTCCTGTGCCGGCTTCCCGAGTCGGAGCGTGAGACGCACGTTGTGCCTCCTCTCCTGTCGGTCTGTAAGTTTAGGAGAAAGCCCCAGCGATTAAGACATTGTTTTTATTAATACGAATGTAACCTTCATATTCCTGTGGTTGACCTTACGTTAAATTAGAAGTAGTACTAGAGGCAAGAAATGATGGACTGGATCCCTGTGTCCTAGTTGGAGCTGAGGTACGGCGAGGTAGTGTGCTCTTTCAATATTATTTTACGCAGCACAACTGGGAGCTACTCCAGATCTTCCTCCTCAATATTCAGCCTAGGTAGGGTTGAAATAAATTTAACCTGAGTTCACTGGATTTTTGCACTTTATCAAAATCAGTTCCAATATTGTGCAGTCAAATTAAAATCTATTTTTTGATTCTCTGTGGCTTTAAGTTCATTAAATGTGAAATTGGCAGCCAGCTAAAGAAGGTCAGGCTGATTAACTGTTTAGGAGTTGTATTCTGTCTCACTTGTGTTACCTGGCAGTGTTTTGAGGTGGGTTGTATTTGTAGTACCCTCTCCTCCTGCTTGCTGCTGTTAGCGTGCGTGTTGTGTTGCGCAGACAGAGGAACACCAACACGCTGCTCGTATTTATTTTTTTTCCCCCTCGTGAAAGGCGATGGCGGTGGAGACTGCACAGAGATTGCCAAGGTATTTTTTCTGCAAATGTAACGTAAAAAAAAAAAAAAAAAAAAAAAAAAAGCCAACAGAAAAGAGAGCCGAGTCTGCCTCGTTAAAGCATCCACTGACGATTCTGTGAGCAGAAATAGCCTCATAATGAAGCTTTTTGGAGCTCATTCAGAAAATTTGTCAACTTTGACAACATTAGGCAAGGTATTTTGAGTTTAAAGAAGGCGCTTCTCACTGTTGCGAGGAAATGTGGCAGTTGCTTGGCCAGGCTGATTTTTAGATGCTGAAGGCCATGAGTGCTAACATGTTCAAGATAATTTAGGTATTCCCTTATTTTGGGATTAAAAAAAGCTAAATGACTGATCGCCTTATTTCCTTAAGTACTAAAAAATACCCCATCCAGCTAATATCTCTGGTGGTGAATTTGCTGTTTATTTGGATCCTGAGGAGTAGCTCAGAAGTGAGTGGTGCCTCCCCCCACCCCGCAGGCATTTCTGCTGCACTTGCTTTTTATAATTTTGGTTTTCTGCCATAGATACTTATTTATTTATTTGTCTCATACCCTCCCCCTTCCCCCACTCCCCCCCCACTTCGTGTATAACTACTGCCTTTAGGATTTTTTTAAATTGGAAGCCGCAAACGGGCTGATGGGGACAGTGACACAAATCCGTGGGTTTGTGTCTGCACGTGTGTTCTGAGGGCTGGATGTGCCCTGTGTGTCGGTGCCTGGGTGTGTGTGCCCATGCAGGCTGGCTCTCCCCCCTTCTCTTTTACACACATGCACACGTTACCTGCACGGGCTGTGCACGGAGTGTGCAGTGTCTGTGTGTGTTGAAACACCTTCTGTCTACACTGTATTTCTGAATTTTAGAAGCTGGCTCTTGTCTGGCTGGTGGAAGATACACACCCATGTGTGTGAGAGTGTGTGCAGTGCTTTTAGCCTCGAATTCATGTACATAAATAATACATTCAGCAATAAAACACCATATTCCCTTCTTGTCGTAGTACCACAAGAGTTTCACAGTGTATTCTTTCAGCCTATCCATTTAATTTTAGCACCGAATCGTTCAAGGAGTCAGAAATGTGCCCTCGTGTAGGAACGCTGAGACAGTTGCGGTGCTCTTCCTCTGAGTTCTCTGTGCTACGGCTGCTCCTGCAAAATCTCTTCCCTGTAACTGTTGAATCCCTGTCCTCGGTGCCGTGCTGACAGCCGTGCTGCATGGGTTTGGCTGGGGGGAGCAGGCGGACTCCAGAGCGGGGTGTAATATTCATGAACAGGGGGCTCGGCGTGTTCCTCCCCCCGCACCCACTGCCTTTCCCGAGAGCTCTAACCATTCTCCTTTTGTTTCTCAAACTGCAGCCGAACCTCTTGAAGCCATTCTCACTGATGACGAACCTGAACATGGCACATTGGGAGCTCCGGAAGGGGACCACGACCTCCTCACTTGTGGCCAGTGTCAGATGAACTTTCCGTTGGGGGACATTCTTATTTTTATTGAGCACAAACGGAAACAATGCAATGGCAGTCTCTGCCTAGAGAAGGCTGTGGATAAGCCACCTTCACCCTCACCAAGTGAGCTGAAAAAAGCATCCAATCCCGTGGAGGTTGGCATCCAGGTTACGCCAGAGGATGACGATTGTTTATCAACGTCATCTAGAGGAATTTGCCCTAAACAGGAACATATAGCAGGTAAATTAAAGCAAGGAGAAGTGTTTGCGAGTTTATTTCTGTTTCAGTTGCAACGTAGCGTGTTGGCAGTCGTGCGCTGCCGCGTCTGTGTGTTCTGCTCGCCGTGAGGGCCGGGGTGTCCGTGCCCTCCCTGCCTCGGGTTAGCGGTGTTTCCCGGTGCCTGCGCAGCGGCGGGAGCAACAGGCACGTGCCGTGCCAGCCGGTGTTTCTGGCCGTATTGTTTGAGGCCACTCTCGTGATTTGCCTGCATTGTAGTCACCGTCTCCCGGTGTCTGGCCTGCCGGAGCGCCGCGGGAGGAGGGTTCCGAGGCTGCCGCGCGAGAAAGCGAGGAGCTTTTGAGTCTTTGGCAAAGTCAGGGGTGAAAGAGTTAACCGAGCATCCGCCAGCCTTGGTTCCATATTGGCTGTCAGCGTATGGACTGTAATTAAACGCAGCCCCATGGCAAAGTGACACCACCGACCTTGACTTTAAGATGCCATTTTCGACTGGCCAGGCCAGAGTAGAGAGGGCAGTTGCTGAAGCGCACAGACATGCTTATTCGAAAAGTTTAAGGGCATGTTGGAAATTTCAAAAGGTTGGTTTGACAGGAAAGGCTGCTCTCTGCAGCCTGCCTCCTCAGCCAAATGATAAATGCTTCGCTGTGCTCTCTCTTGTCTCTGATGTGGTTTTGACAGATGTATCTTGATTTTGTTTGCGGTTTACACAACCACATGTCAGCTGTACAAATGTCCAAGGCAGAGTTCTGTTTTGTGCAACAAACAATATGAAATGTAATTTAAAAAAAGAAAAAAGGGTAAATAATTCCGTTTCATAGCATAATTTTTTTTTTTCTTTGTAAAATCAGAAAGCCATTGGCCATGCAGATATTTTCACAAATGAGGTTAAAAAAATAGAAGTGTACCATGTAAAAGAAAATCCCAGAGCCCTGGGAGTGTAACAAGGCACTCTCTGCCTTTAAAACCCTACTAGTAAACAAAAGTACTGCCCATTTGCAGCGAGCGTTTCAGATCACTTCAAACCATGCCAATACTGCCAGTCGAAAAAGGCGAGACCGCCGCGTATCAACCCCAATGAATGCCTGAACCAGTTTCAAACTCCCCCTCCAGTGATGTTTGGGATGTGGCACTGTGGGTACCTCTCTTCGGGGAGCCCACAGGACCGCTTGGGGTTGTCGGAGGCGCAGTACATCATCACATGATGTGCTGGAGCTTGTCTTGGGCTTGCTCTGGCCACAAAGTTAAACCATAATAGGGCAGTAGGCGCTGGGAGGTTCGGCAGGATCCTCCCGGCAGCCTTCCCTGGCCTCCAAGACGGCCGCCAAACTGTGCTGGAGAGCTGCAGTTTTGGAGGTTTTGTGGTGGCAGCAGATCCGTATCGGTGCATGGGTGTCTGTCTGCGCACGTGTCTGTGTGCAGAGCCGTGTGCGTGCACACGCAGACGTCATGTGAACAAGTGTGTGCTGTTTCTGCACAGTAATCGGTCTTCCCTTGAAACGTGAATGTCTCTACGTTTAAGAGGAAGCACAGGTTCAGCTGCTGCTGAGCTGTATTTTGAATGAGACTTAAACCCCCCCAGTAATTCCCCATATTGCGCTTCCCAGACGTGGATATTAAAGGTGAGGTTTCTTTCCCAGAGTGTTAGAGGGCAGTGCCCATTTCCATGTGCTGCCTGCGATCTGACGGAAAGCGAGCAGAAGTGTAGGGCGTGATTAATGAAGCAGGAGCCTGGCGGAAGGGATTTGTAGTCTTCCAAGCTCTGGAGCCATACTAAATCACCAAATATGGAGGAGCGGTGGTATGATGTAACGCTGTATTTACGTACGGCGCCGCTCCGCTCAAAAGACAAAACACAGTATCTGTCAAGCAAGAATTAAACATGCTGTCGTCCCCGTGGTCCCAGCTCGGTCCCTGGGCTGGAGGGATCGCCACGCTGAGGAGTTCTGCACGAGGGGAACCTCCTCTGCTGAGGGTTTTGCTCTGGCACTCATTTGGTGCGGGAGGCTCAGCGAGCCAAGCCTGGCTTTGGCGTGGCGCAGGTGACGCGAAGCGAGGAGGATTTGGGCTCGCGCGCCGTTAATTCAGAAAGGGCTGTGGTTTTACCTGGCTGTAAATGCTTCGCTGAGCAGAGGCTCAGTGGCAGGGCCTGATCCTGCTCGCTCGTACACGTAGGTGGGCTTGACTGGGAGCTGGCTTGGAGCCGTGCAGGAGGGTCCACAGAGCAAGACGTGAGTGCGTTCTGAGTAGGGATGGAGTTGTGGTTGTCAGGACTCCTCTGCCCCAAGGTTTCTGGCTGTGGTGCTCAGCCATGCCTATATGGATGGGAGGTCCAAGATTGCAGGTTCTCTGCACCTCCCTGGCTGGGCTGGAACCGAGCAACACTGGGGATCCCTCGGTTCTTCCTGTTGGAAATGAAGCCTGGCTTTGGGAAAGGGAGAAGGGGCACAAGGAGTTATGGGGTCTTGCGCTGTTCCTCCCTTTCTTGTTTTCATCTGCTTTTCAGCTGGATGCAGTTGGAGTTCAGCTCCCTTGAGTCACAAAGAAGTGTGGTGATAGCTGGAGTTACCCATTGCTCGTAGTCAGTTGTTTGAGGAGTCCAGCAGTAAAATTTCCAATGAAGCTCTTGGAGCCTGAAGTGTGAAGTTCAGGCTTCAGGAAGGCCCCTGCGAAGAACCTCAAACTCTTCCAATTCAGCTATTTATATCTGATTTCTGTTCAAGAATGCAAAATGCAAGATTTGAGTGTGTAATTAAGGGGAAAAAAAAATAGAGGCTGCCTTTGGAAAAATACACAGAAGTTGAGGAAATGATTCTTTCTGCTAGGAGACCATAAAATAGATATTTTGTAGCAATGTAAAAATGTTCCAAATTAGCTTTGAGGATGGAAGAGGTGTTCCAGGTTAGCCCTGGATACAGAGGTGCTGTGGGTGAGCTCCGGGTGCAGATTTTTCCCTGCCTGCAGTTTTCTAGTCAGTAAGTTGGGGTGTTAGAGTAAAAGAGAATGATAAGTAATGGTTAAAGATCTGTGGAAGAGCGAGGAGGCAGCGACTCATTCAAATGCAGGGAGAAATGTCTGTTTTAACTGTCCTTAAGCTGCTCTTTATCTTGCCATTTTCCAGAGACAGGGATGAGGGCAGGAGCTTGTATGTGTGTGTGTGCAACCTGTGCAGCAGCTGTGGGATCCATACAGGTGCAGGCATGTGTCCATACCTGGCTCCTCCATGTGGGTGTCTGCCTGTGCACAGCTCTGCCTTGCTATAAAATTTTGAGTGATGCTGATCCAGCGCTGGAGCTGAAATGCCATAAATTTAACTGAAAATTAATAGGATATGTTGTGTGGGTCCAACGAGGCAGCTTTCATCAATATGTATGTCAAAGCCTCACCACCAGATACCGGCAGCCCGTGATTTGCAGTGAGGGCGACGGCAGGGCTTTAGTTATCCGCTCTCCTATTTTACAATGGGGGGAAATATTAACTGAAGTATCTGGAGATCAGTGAATGTAAAATCGCTGCTCACTTATTGAAAAGGCTGAGGAAATATTTATCGCCCGCCCGTGTCAGGTTTTGGCGGTTTGTTTGTTGGATGTATGAATCCGAGGGAATTAATGAAAGGTTTGGCTTTGGGTGAAGAAGGATCTTAAATGTTACTTGGATGCATATGGGGGAAGACTTTGGAGTGCTGCTGCAAATTCCCCTGTACGATGCCGAGTGTGGATCCGCGGATGCTCTATTTACTGTACAAAGAGGGGAGGAGGAGGGGAGGTCATTTTTACTGCTCGAATCCTATATTCTCAAGCTGCTTGTGACATTCAAATTAAACACGTGGGAAAATAATGTAAGAAATCCCTCTGTCTGCTGCAGTCGGGGGAAGGTGAACGTCATTTGGTATTAAATTTGAGACTGAGCTTTATTTGATTATTACAGTTCCCGGGAAGTAATGTCTTTAAGCAGAATTTTTTTGGGCTGTTGTCAGTAGTTGCCATTATAATTCTGGAGGTTGTGATTGTTGATTCCTTGTTTTGTTTTGTTCTGGAGACAAAAAAATACTGCTGTCTGCACTGAATAGTTAGCATTGCATCTGGACAATAAGATGAAAGCTTAAAAATAGAGAGGGGGGGAAGAAGGAATATGGGAATATTTTTGAAGTCAAATTCTATCTGCTTTCCCCATACAAAGAAAGAGAGAGAGCAGGCTGGGTAAAATATTGCAGACAGGAAAAAATAGTGAGGTGCTGCCCAAAGGCTCCCGCTCCCAAGATTTGGAGCGCTGCGTACAAGCTGTATTTGTAAATAAGACAGAGAAAGGTTGTGAACCGGCAGCTTGGCTGTTTTGTCAAAGTACAATGTCAGAGAAACTCTTTCTAAGACAAATTGTAAATAGAAGTGTCACGATGATTGCATGATTGAGCTCTAGAAGTGTCTTGCAATTGTTGGCATTGTCAGAAGACTTTTGAAAGCTTAATTAAAGGCGGTGGCCTGTGCGGCTGTGAAATTTACTTCTCGGGGGGGAAAAATGTAAAAAATGTAGGGGATCAAAAAGTTGCTGTAAGGCTGCTTGTGCAGGGATACAGAGAAGAGTCAATAGTTTCCCTGCTTTCCCCGTTGCCTTTTATAAATTACGTTTTTTGAAGAAGCAAGCACGTGACACCAATATCATCCTTTGTACGAGGTAAAGATTGTGTTAGTTTTCCTATTCCCTGCTGTTCCAGACAGTTAATGTAAAAATGGCTCTTTATTGGAAACACAAATAGGAGTTCACTCGAAGCACAGCAGCAGGGTAGAAAGTTTTCCTCTGCCTCTGCCTTCCAGGGGAGCATCACAGTGTTGTGATGCCCTGAATATTTCTGCTGGTTTTTTTTTGTTTCCTGCAAACCAGATCTTCTGAGAGGATGAGAAACACATTTTGTGTTCCTTCTCCTATTGCATGGGACACTGAATTGTGGAGCTGCCCATGAGCAGAGGCATCACTGCATCCAAAATGCTGGTGTTTCAAGAGGCAGCCTGGCACACGTTAAGCTCCACATAGATCTTGAAAGGTGCACGTTGGCATCACGTGCCGAAAGCTTTGGAAATCATGCGCGTAATAAACGCAAGGCTCCGCGCGGAGAGTCCCAGCAACGAATGCTGGGCCACGGAAACTGAGGCAGGGAGTAAATTAAACACCTTCTAATTAGCCCGGTGGAAGAAGTGAAGTCTTCCCTAAACATTCCCATAATTTGGTAATGCCTCTTTTAAAGAGGAGGAGGCCTATTAGCATCACCCCATGTTTTGTGTACACAACCTTCAGCCCACGAGCTCGCTCTTGTTTCATTCAAATAATAAAGACGATTAAAGAGGCTTGAGAGGCAGCGGGAGCGGAGCCTCCAGTTGTTTGGCTGCACACATCCTCATTTGGACAAAATTTTTTTTTGGACAAAATTCCCTTCAGGCTTTGGTGTGTTTATATATCCACTAGTACCAGCTTTGTGCAATAAAAGGCGTTTAGCATCAAGCTGGACATGGCCTGGCACAGTGCCACTTGTGTTTTGTTGTGGTTTTTTTTTTTAGCTAATCGCTGAGGATGTCTCCTTACCTTTCTGCTTGTTGTGATTTTGTTCGGGTCATGAGGCTGCCAAGGATGTCACGAGTCCAAGGAAGTTGTCTTCTCCCAGTGGCAGGCATTTGAACGCGGCTTCCATCCGGGAGTGCTTGGTTTTTATGTGTCAGCTACTGCGGTACTGCACAAGTCCATAAAACACATCAAGTCCATGTATTTCAATGTATTAAGACTTAAGTATTTGTATGTTCATACTGGTAGCCATGGCCCTAAAATTAACCATAGGGTGGATATTTTTTTTGTTTCTCCCTTGGGCTAATGAACACAGTTTTGTCTCTCTGTGTACATAGACAGCAGCTCCAGCCTGACGCCTGGTGACGTCGGGCATAGCAGGTTTGGGCCCATGTAGGTAGACACCAGTACATGGATTGCTGTGATTTATGGCATACTTTTTAGAACAACAGGCATATTAATGGAACCACAAACCACCCAAGCGGTTGGCATGATCTGATAATGAAGTTCCATGAAACACAGTTCGCTCTGGAGGGGCCCCCATCTTGGGTGTGCTTTGCCCCGCCAGATGTGGATCAAACTCTTGCTGGAACTGGACTGGTGGCTGTGGACCCCTATGGATGAGCAGACCAAGCGTTCCCATTATTCAAACCTTCCCGTGTTAATGCCAAACGCATTTTAAAGCCCATAAACATCCTCCCCGTCTCTCTAATCAGGTTTAGTATGCAACGCATCCCGCACGGGGTTCAGCCAGTTTGTTTTCCAACCTTTATTGGCCAGCTGCACTCGCTGTGCATCTTTAAAATATTTCAGCGAGTTTTTTTTTTTTTTTTTTTTTGTTCTTCTATCGCCGAGGCTGGTAACTTGGTGGCTCATTCTTCATTCGGAGGTGGCATTGCCTGGGGTTGGCGAGGGAAAGGTTTGCGGTGTGGGGTGTGGCGAGGTCAGCCCCGATCCCAGCGGGGAATTTGTGTTCTTCATTTGCCTTTACAATCGGAGCACAGCTACTGTACCTTGGAGCAGCTCTCAGGTGTGAGCTCAGATGGGCGCATGTAAATGTCCTGTCAGATGCAACACAGGAATATTAATGTTTCCTCAGCACCACGCTATAATAAAGCTGTACACAGCCGGCTTAATATGCAGCCGGGCTGGGGAATTGTGTAAAACTTCGATAGCCCAGTGTGAATGACAGCGGTGGAAAAAAAATACTCAATATGCCACAGTTTGCATTCTTGTTTGCCTTTGATCTAAAGCAAAATGAAAACATCCTCTTCTTTCCCTCCTCGTTCTGAATAGGTGTCCTTCCTCTGCAAAATTGGATAGTAAGTAAGAAAAGAAGACGAAGTGCAGGGCACGGTGCAGAATTATTTGAAGCACATTAACTTCAGCCCGCTGGGGGATGTAATTTTTTCAAGTATTAGCAAACATTTATTTTTTATACTTGGGATTGTTGGCACTGCTTTTCATTCTTTTTTTAGCATCTGGGTCTGGTTGAAACAAAGAAAACAGAGCCACCACAAACAGGGGCCGGAGCCCCTTTTGCCCCGTGGCTTGGGCACGGCCCAGGCTGTACATCCTCCTTGTAGAGGTTTCATTTGCATCTTCTTGTGTGTTTGAATCTTCAGCTCCATCCAAAGGTGTCTGTTTTTCAGTGCGGTTGTGTTCGAGGATTTTTAATAATGCGCTCATTTAACTGAATCAACAGCTGTCAGGAGTGGTTGTAGTAAATCCACAAAATGCACAAAGAAAAATACATACGTTCCCTGAGACAAAACACTTGAAACAAATTGGCTGCCAAAAAAAGCTGCTGAATTCTGGGTTTGCAGACAGTGCACCAAAGTGTTTCTTCTCTCTGCTTTCCCTGGAGACCTCTCCCTGCTTGCCTGCTGCAATTCTACTGGAACTTTTTACCTGAACAGGTTGCTTTTAAAGAAGAAATCCTATCACTTCCCCATCTGGTGGGTACAGAACTCAGCTACAGCTCGGATTTTTTGTGTTTCACACTAAATAGCTGAGACACCAAGAGTGGGGCAAGAGCAAAAGCCAAATAGCTGCATTGCCGACAAGGCAGGAGGCTCAGTGTCCCTGGGAAATAGCTGTCAGGAGAAGCTGTTCCTCTCTGCCCTTCCAGGTAGGCGTTGTCAGGGTGCTGCCAGAGGGTGCAGGATTCCCAGTGGAGTGGGTGTGCTGGTGGAGGGAGCTTTGGTCAGTCAGAAGCAAGGACTTTCTGCTTCCAGCCTCCCCTGCTTTGCCTAAATGCTGAACAATTACACCTACAATTTGATCTTAGCTGCAGATAGAAAAACCTCTGCCTAAATAAACAATGGAATTACTGCTGAACAACAAAGGCTCAAAGAAGAGCCCTGCCTTTAGTGGTGTTATTATTGTTGTTGTGGATAATAATATTATTATTACTATTGTTATTATTACTGCTATTACTACAGCTATTACCTCTTTAAAATTATGCATCACAGTTCCTCGTTCCTTTAGGAAGTAAGGAGTTTAATTTTGCATTAATTGCTTGCTTAATTGATTTATCAGGTAGGGAAATACAAAACGCAAAAATACAAATGCGTTGTGTTGTATTTCCCTCCCCCCCCAATATTGGCAACAATTAATATGTCACCCAGCATTACTTTGCTTCAGTGTCACAGCTGGGTTTTTTTTCAGACATTGAATGAATCATCTGGGTTTTGTTGCATTTTAGCTACTGAGTTTATTCTTTGTGGAGTAAGAGAATAGATCAGCAGAACTGTCGTTCTTCAGCCAGGGCGTCGTGAGCGCACGGAGCATTTACTGTGTGAGGGTGGCCGGGGCTTTTCCCTGTGTTTCTCTATTACTGATGCTGATTTTCATGTTTAGGGAAGAGTTGTTGTGCAATGAAAAGCAGTAGTCCAGAAGCCTTGTTCCCTTTGAGGAGTTAGGACACAGTGGGATGCATTTGGAAAAAGAGATAGAGGCTGTATTATTTTGTAATAAACTATAAACTGTCCTATGTTAAATTTGTGTTACGTTAGAAAAAATCAATAAGGAAAAATTAAATTCTGATAAAGATACTCTTGGATCTTAGAAAATAACTGCTGTCCTTTTAACTAAAACATTTGAGGAGCTTCAAAGAGTATGTATTTCTTCTGATCTTAGAGCTGTGTGACTGGTAGCAGGGAAAAAAAAATCTTATTCTACATACAAGTGGATTGCTTAACAAGTCAGCACAGACACATACTTGTTTGTACCATAGAGATAAAAATTCCTGTATAAAAATAATTCAGTTGCTGACAGCAGGCATTGTGCTGGGGCTGCCTCTTTTGTGTTGGCCGGGGGTCAGGGACCACGGCTCCCACTTTCTGCCGGGGGGGAAGCTGTCACGATCGCTTGCTGGAGCCTGGAAATAAGTTAATTGCTTTATTTTAGGGAATGCTCAGAGCCCAGTAGTGTGGTTTTATGTCTCTGGAAACAGAGAAAGAAATGGGGGGGAAAAAAATCTCCTAATGGGGGACATGACTTGAAGGCAGTTTGGGAGACCTGGCCTTCAACAGCTCGGCGGCCCGGCAGTAGTTTCTAAACTTTTGTTTTGAATCTAATTCTGATTTATGCTGTCACATCCCATACTGGCCTTCCCTGGACTCTTTTTGTGTGAAGTAATGTTGGTGTTGGGGGGGGAGTTGCTTAAAACTGGGGACTCGTGGCCAATCCAGATGTTTGCTGTTGCGGCTGTTGCACGGCAGCGGGTCCTGTGGTGCCCAATAAATGTAAAAAGAGCGGGGCATTAGCACAGCTCCGGGCATCGTCTGCTCTGCTCTGCAGGGGTGCAGGTAGCATAAACCATGAGGTCGGAGAAGCCTGGTGTGGTGGGAATAGGAATTATTTCACCATTCATCCACCCTTCCAAGTCGGGATGCCGAGGAGGCAGCCAGCGCTTCTCCCCCTCTCCCCAGGCTCCTCCTGGGATCCCTGGCAGAAGTGTCTCCCTGCTCTGCGCCCTTTGGCGTGGCTGGATGAGGCTGAGAGCGGAGCCAGGCTCGGAGCAGCCGGCGGCGCTGAGCGGTGCCCCCACAAACTGCGCCGGCTCTGCGGCCGCAGCTCCGCTCCCCCGAGCGCCGCGACTTTGGCGGTGGCACGCTCCGGTGCCGAGATCTTCCCATCCCTCCCTTGCAAATGCATCCCTAAAATTAATGCTGCTGCACTTTGATGAAAATAACGTTTTTATAATACATTTGCTGTTTACATGGAAGATGTGACTTGAGGGGAAAAAGGCTTTTTTGGAGGGTGGTGGAAATCTTGTTAATCTGCTCTCGGAGAGCGGCACACAATACTGCCTATGAGCAAGTCTGTGCTGCTTTTGATAAATTACCATGTTTAGAGATAGGTTTGGCTCTTAAGGGCTTAGTTTTCTGAACAAAGTCCATAACAATGTTTTCTGCCTCTGTTTGTCTCCAGCCCCTTTGGCTTGACTCGGAGCCCTGTGTTTAGTTGAAGCTCCGTCTGGAAGATATAACAATTTTGCATTAAAAAAATAAGGAAATCACAGGAAGAAAAACCCTTTTGCTTTTTGGATGAATCTTACTGATAATTTGCTAAAGCTCATTTGAATTTTAAGCACTTCTTTAATCTTCAAAGGCTAAATTGCTTTATGAATATGCATGGTGTGGGCAGACTTTAGTTCATTACCTAGTTGTAAATTCTAATGACCATTAGGTCCTTGCAGTAATTGCGAATTGTTTTGCATTTTTGATTGGCCTATTAACATGTGCATTCGGCACACATCAGGCCAGCCTGTCAGGCTGCTGAAGGAGAAAAAAAAGGTGAAAATTGTTTTATAGCACCAAGATTCTTAGATTTTCAATCTTGGAAAATTGATGATGTAAAAAAATTAAAGCGGTGTTTTTTCTTCTCAAGATTGAAAGTTCACCAAGAGATTTGACATATTTAATTTACATGATGACTTTGCACTCCTTCATTAATGCAATTTGCATATGAAGCTGTTGTTAATCACTTTTGATCATGTTTTGTGTATTAGCTGCCTCAGTGGCTCTTCTCCCTCAGATGCTCCAGTAGAAAGCAGCAAAATGATGCATCTTCTTGCCAAGTTTCCTTTAGTGAATTGAGGAATTAGGAGTCTAACCTTGAGTAATTAAATATGTTCTATCAGTTCTCTTTTAATGTTAAGTACACTTGGTTGGAAGTGTAGAAGGAAATTGTTCCCATTTGGGGGAGACATTCCTTTAAAAAATAATCCTACATGTGTAGATAGAAAAGAATTATTTTCCGTGCTCTGGAGATGCCAGGGCCGGAGGGAGAGGTGGCAGCAGGGCAGGATGTGGCGCTGCCTGGACCCCTGTCAGCGTGGGCAGTGTTGAAAGCACTGCCCCAGGCTCCGTCCTGTGCTGCCCGGGGCTGCAGAGCTGCTGCTGGCATTGGGGTGGTGGCCCTGCCTTTGGGGCACGCTGCATAAAGGGCAGGGAGCAGCAAACTGTGCTGCTGGCTCTGCTCCTCTTCCACTCCAGCCTCCCAGTTGCCTCATCACAAGGAAGGGTCTTTTTCTCCTGCCTGTCCGGGCAAGGTGTTAATCACCCAGCCCTGGGAGGGGAAGCTGGGAGCAGCCTGGCTGGAAGCCTGCTCAGCTCTCATAACCTGCCCGGGCATCCGTGCCCTGGCAGCGCCGGAGGCCGTCTGCCACCCCTCCTGCCTGGCTGGGGCTTGGCCTGGTCCCTGTCCCCCATCCCTCACACTCAATTCCCGGCTGTGGGATCGGGCCATTGCCGGTGCTTCGTCCCTTCGGTTGTCCAGCCTTGATAATCGATGCTCGGCTTTGGTTGGAGAGTTTATCACTGGGTAAGAAGATGAATCGGAGGGGTGAAATGGATATCCTGATTAAAGGAACTGCTTAATGAAAGAAAATAAACGGAGAGGGAAAAGGACCGTTCTGGAAGGAGCAGAAGTATAATTTTAACCTCAGAGGAGACCTGCTGCTGCCCTTCCATGACTTCCACCCATACCATGCTAAAAGCGTGGTGCAGTTCAAAGTTGTTAATATTCAGCTGGGAAACAGTATCCAGAACACAAATAAATTATTAAGTGCATGAACTTTTTCGGCAGTAAGATGAACTGATGGGGTCCATCTGCGAGATCCAGGGGCTTTTTATTTGTGTGTGTTGAACGATTCTGCCCTCTCCGACTTCATAGCCTTTGGTCCCTGGCCAAGTGCATGCATAATTGATTCCACACGCGCTATCATTTTCTTGATGTAATTGCTTTAGTAAGATATGTTGAAATCTAATGGATAATTTACTATATGAAAATGACAAAAAGTAAACGCTCGTGTTTTGCGCTGGGCGCGGAGAGGAGAGTGCCCAGGTGACCTGCGTGGTCACCCACATGAAAGCCACGTGGACCATCTGCCACGGGCAAAGATGGAGGCAAATTGCTGGAGGAGTTCAGAGCAAACTCTGGATTAATCGGAGTTTTACAACACAGGTGAAAGCAAAACAGTGGCGTTGTTTGGAAACTTTTATTTTTTCAGGAGTGATGAGTTGTTTGCTTTTCTAATTGCCAGAATGTGAACTCAGGAAAAAGTTCTCTGCGGAAGGCAAGGGGGTAGTATTTTTAAAAATCAGTGTGTCCTGGACTTGCTGTCCAGTGCTAGAGGAGGTACTGGCGCTGGTGCTTGTCAAAAAGATCTGCTCTTCTGGCTGCTTAAATAATGCACCAAATTATAATCAATGCATCAGTTGGGCTGGGTGTATTTTTAGAGATTTCGGAAGTGTAAAAGTATCAAATCCACCTATAATTCCATCCCCATACAAAGGAAAATATTGCACTTGAAAATCTGACATCACATTGGTCTTTAAGAAATTATTTGTTTAATCTCATTTCCTTTCCCCCTTGCTTCCTAGTCCTGGAATATTTTGTATTCCTTTCCATAATTTTTTAAAATACACTTTTGAGGTGGTGCAGACACAAAAACACTTTCTCATTTGCTTTTCCCCCCCGCCACAATGTTTTCAATGTACTAAAAGAGGAAAAAATATCCAAGGCAAACCCACATAACTGTAGCAAAACTGTTTCTGAGCAAGTCATAATAATGAACAACACATGATCTGAAATGTGATCAGCAAACATATACTTATGCCAAGGAATTTTTGCCATTCACATACCAAGGTTCTGTAAATCAGTAAACCACGACAGAGGAGCCCCCTGCATGGAGAGGAGAGGAGCAGGAGCAGGAGCAGGAGCAGGATGGGCTGCCCAGCAGAACTGTCTTGTTCACAGAGCAGGGAATGGGAACAAGTTTTCTCTCTTCCACCCTCCTCGTCTCCCTCTCAATCCATGCACCAAAATGCCTTTAAAGAGGGAAAGTGCAGCCTGAGCTATCCTCAAAAGCAAAAGCAGACAAATAAGTAGGAAAGGAATGAAATTTCATCACAACGTGTTTTATGGGATTTTTTTTTTTCCTTCCCCCACCTCCCCATCTTACACAGAACCAAAATGTAAATTACTTTCTGGTCCTAATTGGATTTAATTATTTCTTTAGGAGAGGATGGGTGGGAGGGGGTGGGAATGGCACACAGCTGTCCTAACAAAACAAAGGAGCCAGAAAACCCTCACTTTCCCCCATGTTGGCTAATGCACGGTGCAGAGGATCTTAGTGCTGGCAAGCAAATGGAGCGCTCTGTAGACCTGGGGAAGGGGTAAGCGCTGTCGGCAGCCGGGAGCGTTAGGAAAAGGCCAGGCTAGCTGTTAGGAAGTGCACTTAAATGGTGATTTGTGGTTTCCTATTAATTTTTGTAACTGCCCTGTGTTTTAGAGCACGCAGCCTGGGTGCTCCCAGCCCTTCCCTCAACCTAAGCCACGTTGCCCAGACGCCTCAGCCCTGTGGTGAGACCCACCCTCAGTATTGGGCTGTGAATCTCTCCAGCTCCGCTCACCTGGGAAGCAGCAGCTCCCCGTGGCGCTGCTGGGACGGACTGGGAGTGGATTTGGGTGCCCTGCACTTGGTGGGGTGTTCTCTGTGCCCCCCAGCTGGGGTCTGGGGCACCTGGGTGCCAGCAGTGGGGTCCAGGCGAGCTGATGTTGCTCTGTGGGTTGGTGGCACATTGCACCCGTGGATCTGCAAGAGCTTTGCAAGCTTTAATGAATGTGACCACTAACGTGATTTATAGTGCGATTCATTATTGGTATTGGAGGGACTGTATTCTTATTTTGTCATTTGCTGTTAAAATTAATACACTCCATGCTGGCTATAAAAGTGTATTTGCATTTAATTGCAAGTCAGAATGAATTAGTGGATATGATTTAAACCTGAACTCACTCCCTAAAAAGAAATCTTCGGTGGGGAAGGGAAAATCAAGCTCTGTGCTGGATTTCTTTGGTGGACATAGGGATGGAGACAGGAGTCGGGGAGAGGAGGGGGCAGGCGGGGGCTTGGTTCTTTTTTGTTTTTTGATTCTTGAGGTTGCTTTCAGCAAAAAATGCCTTTGCCAGGAGGGGCTTAGGCAAAGTGGTCAAGCACATCTGCTCCTGGGAAGGTAGGGAAGAAAAGAGGTTACTAGTAATAGGGCAGCAGCACAAAGGGAAAATTGTACACTGGAAGCATTAGTCTCCGCGGCGGTGGTGTGGCCAGACTGGTTTAGCAGACAGGATGATAGATTGCTTTGTCAAGGGTCCCAGGGTGTGCCCTGAACTTGAAGCACTTTGTTTATCTTGAATAGAAAGGGAAAAGCACAGACATAATCGATGTCTAGTTTTTTAGGAGGGAGGAAGAGGTAGAGGAGGGAGCGAGGGGGTGGTGGCGGGGGGAGGCCCTGGCTGTGGCTCTCCATTAACAGATGAACTTGGCTGAAGTCCAGAGTTTGATGAGAGAGTGTCACAGCTCCGGGGCCGGCCAGCCTTTTCAATAATTTTCTTTTTTTTTAATACCTGCTGACTGCACATCAAATGCTCCCAGGTCTTTTGGCTAAAGGCAAGAAGAGGGAGAGGGGAGGGGGGGAAAGACACAGCTCCATTTTTTCCCTCTGAACCAGTTGAGACCAGTCCCTTGGCCACGCACGCAGGTTCTATCATCTTTCCTGGCTCGCTGTTGGGGAAAAAAAAGAGTTGTCCCCGTGCCAGTAACCTGAGGGCCCAGGACAGAAGAAAAAAAAAAAATAGGGGGTTGCTGTTCTAAGAGGCAAACTAAACTAAAAGAGTGCGAGAGCAGGAGGGGCATGCGTGCGTCTGGGAGATTTCAGAGATAGCAGGAGTTAAATTGGGGGGTGAAAAGCATCTGCAAGGCAATGCCTGCCTGGCTGGGGAGAGCAGACCCTGGGGGCAGAGCCAGGGCAGGTCCACAGCTTGTGCACGACAGCAGCCTTCTCATGGTGGCTCCCACCCGTTCAAATGACTTTATGAGGAACAAAATCAGATTGATCCCCTAATGCAGAGCTGCGCTTGGGTGTGAAGGTGGCTGCACTTCCAGCCTTTATGTAGCCCTCACAGAACATTGCTGGGCCGGGCCCGAAGTCAGGTGGTGAGAATAAAGACAAAATCTGAGCTCTTGACTGGGTTACCGTTGTTTTTACTTTTAAGTTCCTTGCTTTGCAAGAGGTGGATGTGGTGGGCATATGTTGTACATGAGGTGGCAGGGATGCTCCAGGTCGGAGCTTCTTCCCAAGGGTGCCTGGCAGGGGTGTGGGTGGCCCCAGAGTGCCTGTGACTTGGAAACACAATCTGAATTCATGGTTGTTTTGGGTGTTTTTATTTTTTTGTTGTTTCCGATTACACCGTTTCTGACAGTTGTTCAGCTGCTTACCAGTCTTGGCAGGAGGCTGAGCCTGTAACATCCTGACATTTTTGCTTTTTAACAGGCCAGTCTCATCGTGCTGGAACAAACAGCAGCTTAACTGCGTTTCACTCTGGCTGATTTGAATAACGTGTACTCTGGTCAAACAAGAAACTCCTCAAAGGAAGAGCTCGACGCCTTGTTTCCCATCATGCTGATGGACGGTGGATTTCAAAATGCCTGGAAAGGGCATAGCTGGGAAACTCCCCCTGCTGCAAAGGGCAGCGTTTTCAGAGGTGTGAAGGGTAGGTCGGAGTGGGTTGGGTCACCTGCCTGTCCTCTGTCCCTTCCGTGCATTCCCAGCATCATGCCTCGCAGGGAATGATGAGGTTTGCTTGGCACTAGAGGCTTTGTGTCACGTAGCTGTCCCTCTTGGAAAGTGGGAACATGTATGGATGGCCTCTGTTAGTTAAAGCTTTGCCTGACCACTTTGCTCCATGTGGGCATCCAGGTCTGTGAGCCCTGGTTTTTGAGGAGGCTGGGAATATCATATATTGCCTTGGTTCCAGCCTTGTCTCCTCTCATTCCCCTTCTTAGCTAGCAGCTGGTGATGTGCGATGCACTGAGCTCTGCTCTGTGGGAGGAGAGTACAAAGGCTGGGAAGAGGCTGTGGGATAGGGCTCCACGAGGCTGAGTGCCAGGGCTCTGGGTCTGGAAATCTCCTTCCTTACACTGGTTCTTCCCTCGCTCCTCGTGTTTTGTGTCAGACTGTAACTGGTTTGATGATGAGCTTCCCAGAGACTTGGCACCCCTGTGTTTTTTCCCAGGAGTTTGCCTACGCACGTGTGCAGCTCCTGTGTGTGTGCAATGCCCGCACAGGACTCCCTGTTATCTGCTGATCGAGGTGTTTACCTCTGCAGCATCCATTACGTGGGGGCCTGATGTTAATGAGCACACCCTGGCACTGCCAGGGTGAGAGAGGCAAGTGCCGAGGAGGCACGGGGCCGGTGGCTCTCCCCGGTAAGGCCCGAGAGCTGCAGCACAGCGGGAGTGACAGCCCAGCCTCACTGCTCTTCCTGAGCAAAGCTGGGAAGAGAAAAAAGACGGGGTTGCATCTCCAAACCCACCTGCACTTTACCAAGACCTTGGTAAGGAGTCCCCACCTTGCTTTGCCTTTGGTCCCGGGCAGCCGCAGCCGCGTGGTCTGGGGGGCACGTGCTTGGCTGTGCCACGTCCCCTGGGTGACATTCCCCTGTACATCTGTGGGGAGGCAGCGGGGTCTGCAGGGATTCCCAGTGTTTGGGCAAAAGGCGTTGGTAGCAGAGGTGGGTTGTATGTCCAGGAGACGAGGCGGTGACCTTTGGGTCAAGCACCCGTGTGCGGAGAGCCCACGATAAATATTGTACAGTGGGAACAATGGGGCTGTAACAGAGCTGCGCCCGAAGAGGCTCCGGCCGAGCAGCCGGCTGGCTGAGAGGCTGCCGGGGAGCGGTGTAGTATTTCTACTTCAAACTGATTGAAACGCCGACTCCAAATCAATGCTGTTGACTGGGGATAATTCACAGTTCTCTCGGCGCTAAGCGGCCGCGCGCGGAAGGATGCGCTCCGGGATGAGCGCCGGGCACGGAGCTGAATCAGATGCATCATAGGTCAGCTCTTTATTTGTTTCATCACGACTTTTGCTCAGTTGTCGTGTAATTTATGGCTGCTTTCACGTTGTCAAACATTTTCATTGCGGCTGCTTCTTAACACACTCCTGACACAAACACGGCTGCCTAAAAGACACTGTATTGTTTCATAATCTGAGAGGAGGACTATAAAACATCAAATTACACTATCTTCAGGCTAATCTAAATGCACTACAGATTGAAATCAGAGCTCATTTGTCCCTGATGCAAATTATTAAGTTCTAATTATAAATATCCATTTAATTACCCCATACATTTTTATTCTGCAGACCTTCTCAGCAATTCTGTCTGAGATACAGTAGATGTATAGGAGAAAATCTGCAGTAATTAATGTGCATTTCCTAAATAATAAAGAACAAACATGAGCCACTTTGTTCATGGATGACATATCCGCACACACATTTTTAGCTATCCGTGTCACGGCGGCAGACTCTGAATGCTAATTCAAAAATAAATGGAAAAGACAAAAATTAAAAGTTTGGGGGTTTATTTCCCTCCTTTCTCTGCCTGTTGTGGAAAGAGCTGGGTCTTTCAGTGACTCCTGGGAGAGGGATGAGGGTGGCTCTAGGAAGCACAGCATCATGGTGCTGATCCTGGAGCTGCCATGTACTGAAAACCCCACAAATCTAGAAGCATCTTGCAGCTAAACAAACTGAGGGAGCTACTCTGCTGCTCCAGCCTCTCAATTCTCAGTTTCATGTCCAACAGCAGCTGGACAGGTTACAAAAGCTCCTCTTGGGCAGCTGTAGGGGTGTTTGTGATGCCCTCCCTGCTTCTGTGCACTTGCAAACCCAAGGGCAGAGACGAAGGCAGAGAAAGTGTTTGTGGGGGCAGATCCTGCTCAGAGTTACCCCAGGCTGAAATCCTAAGTGGCTTCCCTGCAGCCAGGAGAGTCACTTGGTAGGCACAGCAGTGTAAAAGAGCTTGGGCTCAACCCCTTATGGTTATTTATGCTCAGCTTAACAGAGGGCTTTGTCTACCAGCCACTGGAGTCCAGGATAAAAACTTGGAGAAGGTGGCAGAGTCGAGCCTGAATACAAGAGGTGCCTGTGAAAAATCACCAGAGGAGCACATGTGTGTGAGTGTGTGTACCCACACACATATATGGGGTGGGGTCTGACTGCATGGCAGCTAATGGGAGCATTGCCACAGGCTTCATTTCATTGCACTCCCTGGTTATACCCGTATTTACATCTGCTTTATGGGTGATAGAGTGGGCTTTCTGGAAAGGATACTCGTGTGCTATCAGTAATTACAAAGAGAAATTAGCTTTGAATTTTCTCAGACATATATTCCACGAAAGCTCCATTCATCTAATCAGTTACAAGATGAGGGGCTGCAGCAGTGTCCTTAATTCCCAAATAACTTTGTCCTTATTTATTGCTATTGTTTTATCTCAAACTTTGTCCTAGAGTCACAGGGCTCTAAGAAGAAAATCATAAAAGTGTTGGTAGGAGCCTAAGGACCTTTATATAAAGAAACCAAACAGAATCCAAGTCTGATTTCTTAAATAGAAAAATAATTACTTTGGCTTTTCTAGCAGCAGTATATTTTTTTTTGAAAGATCAGCTTGTCTTTTTTTGTTGTTGTTTTATTTTTTTTTTCCAGAATCACAGTTACTGTACTGCTTTGAAACATGTTTTTTATTATGATTCCTCTGCAGCACAATCACTGTACAGATAATACTGCTTGAGATTTTACATCTTGCCATCTCTATTATGCAGAAACTTAAACTGCAGCCTAACCTGACAGTCAGATGGTGAGCAAGCTACGCTGCAGGCTTGTGAGCGCTTTAATTCCCACATGATCTGCTTTTACCTGAGCAGCTGAATGTATATCCCTGCTCATGTTGTTATTGTCTGGAGCAGAAAGTAAACTACGTGTCCCACCACCCACACTAGCTTTTCACAGCTTAATAGAATTCACCTGTAGTTATTATTATTATTATTATTATTATTATTATTATTATTATTATTACCTCTAAATGCACCGGTTGTTACATTGCTGATTTCTAGTGGGGTGCTCTGTCTGGGACTTGCTAATGGGGTCACCCATGTCAGGCTGTGATGTATGGATTATGTTTACTGTGGCATGCTTGGTTTGTGAGTGAGGCTGTGGCAGTGGGGCAGGTGATGAATGAAGATACTCCACGGTTCCATGCTCGTCCCCGTGGTTCCAAGCCTCCAGTACAATAAAGATCCTCTTGTGATACAGAGGGATTTATGTGCCTATAGTGGACTTGGAGCTGAACTTCAAGGTGTGATAGTCCAGTGCTTTGTGGTATTTTTGGTTAAATTTTGGTTTATCTGTGACCTGGATAAATGCTTGGAATTTGTTGTGAAAACCTTGGAGATGGGTGAACCATCCAGTTAAACAATTTGCATGGCTGTAGTACTGGTCTGTTTTTCATCTTTGGGCTTCCATGAGTCAGCTGGGTGAAATTCATCACCAAAACACAAATGGCCAGAGAGAATCACAGAATGGCTTGGGTTGTAAGGGACTTCAAAACTCATCTGGTTCTACCACCCTGCCACTGGCAGGGTCACCTTCCACTAGACCAGGTTGCTCAGAGCCTGATTCAACCTGGCCTTGAAAACTTCCAGGGATGGTGAATGTGTCAGGGACCCCAGTGATTAATGCCTTCAGAGGCTTCCTTACCTTCCAAGATGCAAGTAAAGCATTAATTCTCTTACAAGTCAGGTTTGCTACAGTGCCTTTACACCTGGGCTGTGGAGATTGGAGTCAGGGCATGGGAAGGATGGCCTTCACCCTTGGGGCAGCTGGCTTGTCACTGTGGCAGAAGGATGCTTGGAGCTTCCCACTGTTGTGCTTGGAGCTTCCCACTTTCCCTTTTTTCTCCCCCCTGTGCATCCACTTAAATGGACAACTGTGGTCTGCACGCAGGTTCTTCTTAGTTATTTTATCTCCTGAAAGACCAACAAGCTTTTACCCACTGAGTCTATAGAGAAAACGGCCAGGCAATTTTTGTTTCAATTTAGGCGTCTCTCCGGAGCGCTAGTTCCAGAGACTGATCAATAGGTTTTATTGTAGACCTCACTGTCTCTAAAAGCACCGTGACCTTATCCTGTCTAAAAATAGCATTTGCTCTTGCTGCCTGCAGAACCTTGACCTGTGACAACCCATTTGGAGCATAACTGACACGTGCAGTCAGCTGTGCATCCAAGACCCCTGCACGCCCCGGGAGAAAGCTCCCCGTGCTCCTTGTAGCCCTTGCTGAGAAGAAGGAGAGAGGGAGGGGTGTGGGGGTGGATGAGGTGCCCTACTCCCTCAGGAATCCCAAAGAGGATGAGGGTTGGTCTTTTCCAGGTCCTGAGCGAGCCCTGCTCCAGCCCGTGGGCAGTGGGAAGCGAGCATCTCTGAGTATGCACCCTCTTCTTTTGGGAAGAGCCTTGCATGCAAGCGCAAATACACATTCACACCAGCACCTTGTGCCGCATCCCTGGGTGAGTTCCCGAGCTTTGGGATGTGCTGCTCTGGAAAACATGCTCTCCTTTGTTTCTGAGCTGCTCTCTTTGGATTTGGACAAAAGAAGGTCACCTGAGTGACACCGTTTCCTGGTCAATGGGTGTGTTCAAGGCAGTTCTCAAGGGCAGAGTGAGGCGGGAGAGCTCAGCATGGATTTTGGTGACCTCTTGATGCAGCTCAGGGGCTTGAAGTGGTCTCCAGGTACTTCCTGCCTATGGCAGTGTCAGGCAGAGAAGAGCCCTGTTGCACACTTGCATCCTTCACCAGAAAGGGCTTGTTTGGTGTTTTCCCTGCAAATGAAGGGATGTAGGAGAAGAGGAGCCTGCAGGGACCTTGGCACCCCTCCCAGCAAGGGTTAACCATCCTCCCCGGTGAGCAAGGTCTGGTGCAGAGCCTCTGGGAGATGAAAAGGGAAGCAGCTATGATTGCAGAGCTGTAAAAGGTGGCATTCTGTTCTCCCCTCTAACAAAAGCCAGGACTATTGTTGCCTCGGAGCTTGAAAGAGAGGTCAGGGTGGTATTAGTGCAGCTAATCACAGGAGAGGCAGGGTGGGCTCGGGCTCTGCTGGCGGGGCTGGGACCGGCGGGCGCGGGCTGTTCCCAGACACGGGTTCCTCTTTGGTTACACAAAATGTCCGCTCCCGCTCCCCTCACGAGCAGGCTATTATTAGCCCGTGTCACTCGGTTATCTGAGAGTGGCGCTTTTAGCTGCCATCTAAGTGCTTGACACTTGGGTTTACAGCAGATTAAATTAATTTTTAGGCTGGTTTGGCTTTACTGGGTGTAGACAAAGGGAGCAGCTGCCGTGGAAATGTAATCTGGCAGCGATGAGGGTGGATGGCCCTAGCTGGTCTTCCCCTCTGCCTGCGTTTGGAGGGTCTCAACATGCAGGGGACAATTTTGGTACCTAAAACACCATCCCTTGGAGCATGGGCACCTGCATCCCCAGCTCAGTGCTGGGCCATGTCCCTTTTAGTCAAAGCATGTTGAGATGGAGAGCGTTTGGATGTGACCAGCTGGCAAGCACAGGCACCAAACTGGTGCTCATCTTGTGTTGTCCAAATGCTGTAGTGCAGAGCTCATGATAAATATTATTTACTTATTGATGAGTCTGTTGGTGCAATCCATTCCTTTTGCTCCTGGGCATGTTTTTGTCTTACTCATTTTTGTCTAAAAAGCAGCAGGCCTTCAAGAAGATTCTGCACAAGTTTTTTTTTTTGCCCTAAAAGCAGATCAGGTCAAGAAATTAGTCAGAGATCGAACTGACTTAATCAACAATTGTTGCTGTTGGCGGCTGGCACAAGGGATGGTCATTTCAAGTGGAGGTTGGGGGAAAGGAGTTTAAAACAGGGTCAGGGTCAGAGACTGAGTTTTTCTGAACCAGCTTTGAATGGAAAAGTCTGGCTGAAGACCTCTCCCCGAGGTCTTCAACTGCTGCTTGAAGGGCATTCTTAGACATTGGATCTAATACCACTCTGTCTTTAAAGTTAGATTGAGAGGGATCAAAGACACCTCTCAAGATCAAGACACAGCTGGCCCTGCTCCAAAACTGCTTCCTCAATAACTTTCCTAAGAAGAGAAGGGTAGCGGCAGGCCAGGAGTCATCAAGGTTGTTTGTGTCAGGAGGTATTTTTCTCTTCAGCTGGCTGATGAGGTTCCAGGGCAGCTGCAGCCTTGTTCTCCTGACGTGAGGCATCAGACCAGTCATCACCCCAAAAACCTGAGGGGGTGGGATTTGTGGGGCAGGGCAGCAAGGTTAGCCCAGAGCTGGGGTGAGCGGCCGCTCCGCACGGAAACAGCAGATGTTAAAAAAAGTAATGGCTGGATTAAAACTCAGCCTCTGTCTTCAATTCATTGTTTTTTTTCTTGTGGCTTTGGGGTCAACGACTGGCGTAAGCAAGTTCCATTCTCCCTTGGTAGCTCAGCATTGACTGGTGTGCAGCTCTGGCAGGCTGGCCTGCTTTCCCTTGGATCCTCATCACCCTTCTTCCCATTTATTTGCCTCCTGGCATGGGAGAGTCTCTGCGGCTGTGGTTTGTGTGCAGGGTGCATTTCAGGGGAGCATGCACAGGTGCTGTATGCGCGTCGCTGTGGAAGGAGGTGTGGGCTCGGAGGCTCCAGAGCCGAGATTTCATGGGTAAAGGGCAAAGCAGAAACACCTCTGGGGTTTCTCTGCCCAGCCTGGCTTTTGGGTTTGATCCATACCAGCCTGATAATCACATTAAACTGGCCACCTTCCAAAATGAGGTCAGGGCAGTGGCAGGAGAAGGTGCAGAGCCGTGGTGAGGGTGCTGTGCAAGCCTTGGTGTGGGAGGCTGGTTGTCCCTTGCAGCCCTTGGCATGTTGAAGACCTCCTTGAGCAGCCTAGAGGCACATACAGCGAGTCAAACCAAATTTTGGTCCTGGTGCTTTCCCTCGTTCCCTGGGGAACTTGGGGAGAGTCACAAATAATTCACCTTGGGGTGGTGCATGGTGAGGATTCTGTTTCGATTTCAGCCTGTAGTGATGTGTTCACCTGAAAAATGAGAGCCTTTTTTTGGCAGGTAAAATATTTGCTGGAAAGTTTGACTGGGTGAATTCAGGTACAGCTTTGGCTGGCAAAAAAAAAACCGAAAAAACAAAAAAAAAAAAAAAAAAAAAAGAAAAAAAAAAGAAACTTCTGGTCATTGAACCAAATCTAAAGGATTTTTATTTTATTTTCTTTTATTTCATTTCCATTATTTCTATTCTGTTTTCCCCTCTAAATTTTCTGTTTGGAAATCAAATGGAAAATCTGGTTTACATCCTGCACTAATTAGGAAAATGGAGCTCCCGTGAAGGGGATTAAGTTTAAATTACTAATGACTGCACAATGATTTAACAGCCTCCATTGAAAGAGAGTTGCCTGCTTATCTTGTCTTATTTAGAGTTTTGTTCAGTGTTGTGGCAAGGTGGAGGTTTCATATGGGTTTCTGGGCACATCTAGAGATACACCTCACCTATATGCTTTGCCAGTAAAAGTTTTGCAACAAGTAGGTAATGTGTTTTAATCATCCCAACAGAGCAGCCAGCAGGTAACATTGCTTTGAAATGTGTGTGGTTGGGATGGAAAGCCCTCCTTGTCCGTGATATTTTGGGAGTTGGGTGGATTTTATGGAGTGCTGACTGTGCTGCTTTCCACCTTGATGGGGCTGTCCATCCTCATGGGTGTTGGCCTGGCCTTGGGGAAGGTGGTGGCTGCTGCTCTTGCTAACAAGCTCTTGGAAACCTGGTTTTCCATTCCATAACTCTCAAATTTAAATTTGTTGTTGGGGCTACCAGTATGTCAACCCAGTCAAATTCAAATCATGTTTGCATAATTCACACCTCACGTCTGATGGGAGAAAAAGTGTTTCCTTAAATTAACAAAAGACTGTAATTATTTTCTTCTACATGTTGAAAATCGGAGAGAGAAGAGAGGCATCTCCTTGAATTTTATTCTTTCTCTAATTTGCTTTTGCTGTTGTTTCAGAATAATTTAGTCATGTATTTATTAGGAACTGGCAGCATCTGCTAATTTTCAGAGCCATCACAATGATGGCAACACAAAAACTTGAGGCCAGAAGTGGGACCAACACCTTATTTGCAAGCAGTCACATTTATTTTGCTGCTGAGGCTGCTCTGTTAGCAGAGGAATATGGTGTTCAGCATAATAAAGAGTATGAAAATTTGGCCCTGAGCAATCGCTTCTGCTGTGCTGGGGTCAGATTGCGGAGCCTTTACTCATCACGGTAAGTATTTATTAACCTTTGGAGAACAATGGCTGTAATGAGATTACCTGGGTAAGTGCTTATCCAATCGGGAAGGAAGTTTTGGAGCCTGGTCCCAGTGGTATTTTAAGAGAGATAAGGATAAGGAGGGCTCTTTGCTCTGCGGGTCGCTTTCCTACCTGTGCCTGGCAGGGCTGGAGGGCAGCCCGGACTGGCCAGGAGGTAATGCCTTTTGAAGTGGTGGTTTCACTCTGTGTTGTCTTTCCCGGATTAGCTGTGCTGAGAGGGAGAGAAAGCAGAAAAAAAGTCAGTGTTTGAGTGACGTGGACAAAGTAATTGACTATCAGTATCAAGAATTACTGCACAACCATGCAGGGGACAAGTCAGAACATACCTTGACAAAACCCTTGCAACAAAGGGCTGCTCAAACACACCCTTCAGTCTCGGGAGCTGTAAATTGAGCTTCAATTCCAGGGAAATACTTTTAGGCTTCGTGTATGTTTTTGTGTCTGCTTGCAGCGCTTCAGTGCCACTCAGGAGGTGACTGAAGTCCCCAAAAAGAAGCAGCAAGCACCGTGCTCAGCCAAGCACCAAGATCAGTTGTTCGTGTTGGTTCGTGGCAAAGTGGCTTTAGTCTTCACAAATCTCATGGGATTTCTCTGATTCCCACCTCATTTTTCCATCTGGCTCTGTGTACTTCCGAAAAAAATTTGGGGAGGTGAAACAGCTCCTCAGTCATATCTTAGTTGCTTTTTCTCTTACAAGGGAGAAACAAAGAGGGGGACCTTGTACCCTGCTGTGAGAGCATGATGATCGTTCCCTGAGCGGCTCCACACCCATTTCTCCCTACAGGTTAGAGACACATTTTTGGCACTGGACACGGTAAGCGTTCCAACATGTTTTTAATCTGTGGCTCTCACATCTTTAAAGGTCTGCTGTCGTGGCTCTGCTTGCGTGCACGTATTTCAAGGTATCCGAGTAGTGCAAAATGTGGGTAAAATACCGTGACATGAATTTAATCTGTTGGTAGGAGTTTGCTCTGTGTTTGTTCTGCCTGTCCTTTGGTGACACTTGCTATGTCCTCAGCTTTTTGCGTGTGACATTAGATGACTCTCCTGGATTTCCTGGTGTCTAAGCAAAAGGCTAGTGACAATACACTCTTGATACTTTCTGCATTTATTCCTAAATGCTGAAACCTGTCGACTGCTTTTGCTGGGCATGCAAAGTGAAAAGCCTTGGATTGTTCATTTTCTGACCAGCCTGCACCTAGGTGTTGAAACACAGTGCCAAAATCGTGGAATTTTGTTGAATTGGGTTTTTGATCAGACTCCACATTCTGATTTAATTCTTTCCCCATTTGCCCAAAATCCAGTCTGAGCCAGCTGATTTTCCCCCTTCTTCTCTGAATGGCATTGCCACAGTCTGAACGCAACCAGCCTTGTGATTTCTCAGATGCTTTTTCTTAGAGGCAGAGCTGTAGGAGCAAATGTCTGGGGAGGACCTTCCAGGTCACTGGGTACAGTCTGTGGCCTTCGACATCCAGAGGTGCTGAAATGGCTTCATGTGGCCTCGTTTTTTGTTCTACTCAAACACGCTGAGATGAGAACAGTGCCTGGGGTGGAGGCGGTGGGCGAGGAGGAGGGAAGAGGAGATGGATGATCCCTCTCTTGTTGTGGGAAGATTCAGCAGTTGCCCTTGATCCTTTCACCTCCGCGGGGCCATGTGAGGGTTACAGCATTTGAGACGTTTCCCAAAGTGTCAGTGTTCAGAGCACCATTAGGAAAAGATGAGATGAATGACCAAAATGTAGGGGCAAAACAAATTAGGCAGTTCAAAAGCTACAAACAAGTCATTTGTGGGGAATAACGAAGGCTTGCGGTTGTGAGGCCGTCCCTTCTCTCCAGCCCGTTGCCACTGTGTTTATAAATCAGGGGAACAAAACAGGAGCCCTTGTTAGGCCTGGGTGACATTAAGGGTGCATTTAGCTACAGAGTGCAACACTGGCTGCTGTAAAATCAGATGGATGCTGGAGCTGTGCTGCAGCTTGCGTGGAGATGACAGCAAGGCTGTGCCTTTGGGACTGGGTCAGACCTTGCTCAGTATCGCGTTTCCCGTTCTGCAGAGAGGGACTCTTCGGCTCCATAGGTCCAAGTTGGGCTTTTCCCCGTTTGGAGCTCTCTCCAGTTCTGCCTCTTGAGACATTGCTCCAGCAATGCCCAATATCCACCGACCTGTGCTCCCGCAGGGATAGACCCAACACGTCCCCTTTAGGCAGTGGTGCCTCCTGTGCCCTGTAACTCCATCTGTAGGGTCCCTGGACATGCTGAAACCCTCCTGGTTATCCTTGCACACACCAGGAAACCTAACTGGCTGGTGTAGGTGCTCCTAAGTGAGCAGTATTATATTAACCCACATAAATGTCACATTAATGGAGCATTATAACCAAAAGATGCTCGTAGATCACTCTAAACCATTTTAGGCATCTGTTATGCTTCCGTCATCTGCTCTTCACCCATTTGTTTGTGTTTGGGATGGGAAGGATGCTGCCAGGAGAGCCTGGACGGGACTTGGCGGGAGGTGAGGGTGGGCTGGAATGATGAGCAGCCCACCTTATGTCTGGAAGCTGCTCTGGGGTGAAGCCCAGCTCCACCAGACTGTTGGCCATGCTGGAAGAGGCATCACAAGCTGTGGCTTGGCCTTGAAGGGGTGTTGATAGAAAGTGCTGATTTATCTGAGCTGGCTCAACGCCTCCCGAAAGTCCGGTGTAGGCACGGGGGGAGCCCGAGCGTCGGCACAGCCGAAAGCCCACGGTGCCTCGTCTGTGACGGCTTTCTAGATCACACCATGCAACACAGCCCAACAAAGGGCTTTTAAATCCTAGTCAAGAAGACAGACAATAGAAGGTCAGAGTTTAAAAGAGAAAGTGTGCCTCAGACTGATGTAATTCCCCTTCTCCCCCCTTTCCTTAGTGTGAATCCTTTGATATTTGAGCAGGGAAATCCTCTTTATCGGGAAACTCCACCTCCTCTTATCTCATACTCCCTCGAAAATGCTATCTGCTCTCCCGCCTTTCAGCCTCCCAGCCCAGTTTGTCGTGGAAGCCTCCCCGTGTGGGCAGCACTGCCCTCCCATCCCTCTTGCCAGGTGTGCACAGCAAGGCTTGAGGCTCCACACTGGGATTTGCTGTAAGTGAACACCCTCTGGTTAATGATTCCTGTGGGGATCCATGCTTGCCTGTCCTGGTCAGGATCCTGGGAACATACGGGGTCTGCAGATGAGGCAACCTCACCCTGTGGTGACATTGCCCTCTCAGCAATCTTTCTCAAAAGAGATAGAAAACTGGCCATCTTGAGTCAGACCAGAGATCTGGTGGCCTCTTCCTGGCCTGTACAAAGTGGGAGCCCTTGGAAGCAGCAGCAGACACAAAGCAGGCAGGAAATTTCCTATTCCCTGCTGTGCTGTCTTGTCTTCCCTCTCCAGCATTGTGGGTTGGGCTGGAGCATCCCCAACTCTTCCCCCAAGGTTGTGCCCCATCCCTTCTGGTTACTTGCATGTATTTTGCCTGAACTGGGACTTGGGAGGTTGCATTATATTGCTGATTGCATCAGATAGGTTGTGTTTCTTAACCTTCTTGCAATGGCCTCCAGTAAGTCTTGTTAGGACTCTTAATATGCTCTAACAATTGCAAAGCTGGGGAAA
Source organism: Onychostruthus taczanowskii (assembly GCF_017590055.1). Classification (NCBI taxonomy): domain Eukaryota; kingdom Metazoa; phylum Chordata; class Aves; order Passeriformes; family Passeridae; genus Onychostruthus; species Onychostruthus taczanowskii. The sequence continues at coordinate 2,544,815 of NW_024503124.1, forward strand.
GGACGTCTCCCTGTGTGTGCACTCAAAACCACTGGGGATCTCAGCAGGGCTGCACAGCTCTGGGGACCACAGAGCTTCTGTCCCTCTCCAGCCCCATGGAAAATGAGACTGTGGCTCTGACCTGAGCTGTTGGTAATCAGAGGACCAGGCTCTTCTTTCACTCCAGCAGATTTTCACCTGCTGTGGCTCTGTGGATGTCAGTGGGTGTATTCTCAATGTGTGCTCACGTGAGGCAGGCAAAGGTGCCCAGCACATCTTTGTGTGGAGGACACCAGGTACCTGTCCTGATGTCCAGCTGGTGTCAGTGACTGCTGGGGTGATACCTGAGGAGTTTTGTTCCCACATCCAGAAGAGTCAGTGAATCGCCTGTAGTCACACCTAGGGCAACCCTTGAGGTATAAATCAGGTGGGATCTGCCAGGCCAATTTGCACCAGCAACTGTTCTAATCCTGAAGTTTCATCCCTGAAGTCATACAGGATTGGTCACTTATTTTTTTCTCTGTAAGACATTAAATGTGACTTTTCCAGTACATTGGATTTTGGTATTCACACTGCTCTCTCCCTTGCCATTGGCCCTAAACCACACAGGGCTGGGGGGAGAATTCACAGGACTTCTCAGCAACATTTTACAGTCTTCCCAGTCAGCTGTGCTCCTGCATTTCTAACTTCTTACAGTCTGGAAAAGAGCTTGGCTGCAAGAAAACTGTGTCCATGAAATGGTGCAGAGTGGAAGGAAATTATGTCAGTAACTGTGCAGTTGATGTGGATTGTAATTCTTGCAGCCTTCAGTTCCAGCCCAGATTAGCACTCCCTTAGCTTAAAATAACAAAATGGGAACTGTCAAAATCAGAGCAAAAATGTTGGCGTGATGAAACATGTTAACAGGTAGCCATTAGCACTTTATGTCTGCATGAATAGTGGCTGTAAGTGTTTTTTATTGGTAACAAAGCAGGGAGGATGGGCAGAAATGGCATTTGTTTTTAAACTGGCTTTAATTGCAGTTTTTTATTGTCATTCCTTCATAGTCATGGTATGCTCTGGGCTGGGGAGATGGCCTTGGGACACAGCTGGGTTTCAAGTTTTTTGCCAGAGAAAGGGAAAGGATCAGACAGTCTGGACAGGACCTGTTCTTCCTCTAATTTTGCTCTTTACAATGTGTTTGAGATACCCAGCTCTAGAGGAAGAGTGAGGGGATAGCTGTGGTGTGGACTGAAACATGAATGTAACATTGAGGGCTGGTCAGTCCAGGTGTGTGGGATGTTCCTGTTGCTGGATCCTGGAAAAGTCACCAACTAAGAGCAGCTCTGGGTTCTGCTGGTGCTTTTGCTGGTTGACATTTGACTGATCCTTGATGGTCATTCCCGGGCTCCAGCATCCAGATGTTGCTTAAGGGAATGGTAGGCATTTATTGGAAGAACTGAAACAAAAAAACAAAAAACAAAAAACACGAAAACAAAACAAACAAAAAAAAAAAAAAAGAGAGAAAAAAATCAGGAAAGAAAAAAAAAAAAAAGGAGGGTCTGTGTAGCCACCAGAAATATTCAGAAATATTTGCCCCAGAAATTAAGGTAAATCCTTTGGGGTTTTTTCATAGTGTTGAGAACTGTGGAGGAGAGGTCACTGGCTCCATCCCACCAAGCAGCAGCATGTGCTGTGTGGTTTTCCTGCCTCACCCTTGAGACCCATCCCAGCCCTGCTTGTCTCCCTCTTTGTCCATCCAGTTGGTGTTTCCTCCGCTGCATGGGGCTCCATGGCATCCAGCTTCTGCCAATGTGGAGGTCCTTGGGGAAGAAAAAAAGGATAAAAAAAGAGATGTGTGCTCCTGCTGTCTCCCATGGACCCTTCCTGTTACATCCCTTGAGAAGGCCCGTGTCTTGGCAAACATGAGTTGCCTCCTCTTGTTTATTTATACAGGATTTTTTGGGGAGACAGCCTGACGGCAGTCGCTGTCTTAGGTTGGTTCTCCATGGATGGGATTAGTAGTTGCTCAACTACTTTTGCTGTTGATTTTGGGTTTGTTGGGAGGTTTTGCCCATGGGTGTGTATGTGGGCTTGGGTTCTGCTTTGGGGAGAATCATTGATGTCCCCTGTGTAGCCTGAAAGCCTTGAAAATCTCAGCCCTGGGTACAAAATGTGCCTTTTGAGTATCAACACTTCCTTCCTTCCTTCCTTCCTTCCTTCCTTCCTTCCTTCCTTCCTTCCTTGAGAAAACAGAGTAGTGCTGGCAGTTGTAGCACAGTGCCTTGTTCTTTTCTTACGGGAGCTCTGGATTAATGGCAAAAACGTGGTCTGGACGCTGCTCTGCAGCCTTCAAAAAATCTGTTTGTTTGTTTTTCCCCCTCGGCTGCGGACGCTTCCCACCACCTTTCTGCCATATGTTCTCGGGTTCTTGCAAGACAGTAGCAGGGTTTGCACCTGGACAGCTGAAGGCCACGGGTGGCTCTGTGGGACCCACACTGCCCTCCTTCCCTCCCTCCCACAAAGCTATTTTCCTCCCGCTGAACCTTACAAGGTTTTCCTCCATGTGCACTTCAGTAGGTTTTAACTTTTTTGTCTCGAATCCAAGCAGCTTTAATCAACATAAACGCTTGCGGTGGGTATAGGTTGCCGCATTTAATAAAGGGTGAGCCCCCCCCCCCAGCTTTTTCTTTCTTCTCTTCTTTCTTTTCATCCCTTATTTTGCATTCTGCTGCGCGCGATGAGCGTTTAATCCCTGCCCTTCTGTCTGTTGAGATATTATGTTTTTTTAATAGTGCTTGTTTATGACTAAGGTCAAAGACAGTATTTCAGAACAAAAATTAGAGTTAGTTCATAATTGAGTACATATGTATGTTACTGTTTATTTTTATAGTTTGCTAATTTATTTTTAAACAGCTCGGTTGAGCCAACATGTTTATAGGTCTGTTTATCACATGTCTTGCCAGTCGGAGTGCTAAAAGACACATGCTTTTCAATAGCACAGATCCAAAGTGAAATTAGATAATACCGCCAGGTAGCAATTTAATTACATTAATTGAATGTTTAGGTTGAAATGTAGTTTTGTAAGGGCTATAATGGAATACATTTATAAGTGTCTGCATATAAATCTTGGCATTTAAAATGTTACTCAAGCCTGCTGGCAGGGAAATGAAACTCCATTGAGTGTTTTTGAGGGAAAAGTGGAGTATTTCACTATGAGTACTGTGCTTGCCATCGCATGGGGTTTGTGCCCTGTCGTGGCTGTTGGGAACCTCTGCAGGTGCCCATTTCCATGGGGAGTTACCTGGTGAGGAGGATTTGTGGCCCGATCCAGGGAAGTGGAGTATTTCACTTTGAGTACTGTGCTTGCCATCGCTTGGGGTTTGTGCCCTGTCGTGGTTGTTGGGAACCTCTGCAGGTGCCCATTTCCATGGGGAGTTACCTGGTGAGGAGGATTTGTGGCCCAATCCAGGGTGATGGGATCAGGAAACAGCATCCCCTCTGCGTCCTGATGGGGAGATAAAGAAGTGAGTCCCAATGGAGAGATAAGGGGTGAGCTGGTCTTGGCAGGAGCGTCCTGTGTTAGCCACCGTGGAGAAGGTGTTTGTCCAGCTGAAACCAAGTCCCTGTGGTCGTGCACTGAGTAATTCCCCAAGGTTGCCAGCTGCTGTACTGGATTGTTCCTGTGCGTTCTGGCCGTGGGCTGCCTTCCCTGTGCAGGGAGCTGCTAAAGAGCCCTGGAAAGGCAGCTCAGGGAGGCTCCCTTGAAGAGCAGAAGCTGTGAATGAGCCACGCTCTCCAGCCCGGATGAGGATTTAATCCTCAGCGTAAACATGTACAAATAACGTATTGTCAGGAGAGGGAAAGGGAAAATTCCTTCGGTTTGACGGTGCCCAAGAATAGCAGGCTTGGTTGGGAGAGAATGGGAGGAGCTGCTCTGGCACTCTTTGGTTTTTCTTACACCAATGCCTTTTGCATGCACCCATTTCCAAGCAAAATGCTAAAATCATGGCATTTCTGGTGGGAGTGGGGCTGGCCTTTTTGCAGATCTCTTCTAGGATCCCAAGAGCTGAGGTTTCAAAAGCAAAAAATAATATAAATAAAAAGGAGCAGGAGGTCATAGGTGGATTTTTATCAGGGCTCAGGGATAGATAAGGGGTAACCAGAGGAGAGTCACAGCTTGTGCAATGTTCTTGTACCACAGTGGTGATCTCCTTTTGGGTGCCTGCATGCCAGGAGGGATGGAGGAGGAAGAGGAGGGATATGCAAGGCCTAAGCACCCGGGCAGTGGGGAATGTTTGGAATTATGCTGGTGGCAAGCAGGCCCCTGGCATTTCTCAGGGTCTTGTATCCCACACAAGCCAGGAAAAATGCTTCAGGCTCAGCACAGGAATCTTTTTATCTGGGGTGGGATGGTCAGCTGAGGTGTGGGCTTTTCCCCCTTGGTCTTGAAGGGTTGATGTGTGCCTTCAGCCTCTTGCAAAGCATGAGTAACATTGAAATGTGGGTTCTCAAGTCAAGGTGCCTCCTGTGAATCTGGCATATTCGGCAGTCTTGGCTGGTGTTTTGGCAAAAGCTCCAGTTTCTTCTCCGTTTTTTGGATCAAAGGAGGATTCCCTGTCTGTCTTGATGGACCTTCGTGGTGGGGTTTGGCCTTGTGGTTTTTTCTGCTGAAAAAACACAGCACAAAGCTACTGCTGGACAGGCTTTGATGCACATACTAAAATATTTAACTGTGTTAATAGCATTTGCTTTCTTTCCCTCTTTATTTCCCCAGCAGTCTGTAAAGTGATGACTCTTTAAGGGCCTGATCTGCACTTGAATATGGGGTGGCTATTTGTCCCCTCCTTTGGTAACTTGTGACTAACTGTCTTAAAAAGCTCTTATCAGTGGGGTTTTCTCATCTCCACTCCTTTTAGCTGAAAATAAGTGACTGATTTCTATAGTTTGATCTTACAAAGGCTCATCTCTGGCTTAAGACCAACTAGATCTTAGTTTGTGCTGCAAAAAACAAACAAAAAAAATATATATACTTCAAACCAGAGGACTTTCAGTGAAAGCTGCAACATAAAACTGAAGTTACAGTGGTCTCCACCAGGTGATTACTGTAATTCTGAGTGCTTGTTGCTGGGCTCAAGGTTTCTACATGCTTGGGAATGATTCCAGCTTGTTTGGGCTTGGGAACAAAACCTCTCCGTGATGCTGCAGCCAGGGTGGAAGGGATCCAGGGAGCTCTGGGAAGCAGCACAGCACCATCCCCGTGCTGAAGGCTTGTTTTAATGACTAAAGCTAACAGAGCATCCCATGGCATTGCAGTGGGAGTGTTTGCAGGCTCAGTTCAAAATGCTTGTTTGAAAATAATCAGTCATGGCCTAAAAGCTGCCTTATTTTAGGAAGGAGACCAAGATGTCAGATGGCTGTATTAAGGATGCTGAAGTGGTACCTGTTTTAGGATCAGATTGCAGTCTTTTTGGGTTGGAGGGCATCCTTTTCAGCTCTGATTCTGCTGCTGTCCTTGCAAACAAAACCCAAGTTGGTTTTGTCTCAGTTTTTGTCTCAGGTGACAGAGTTGTTGTGCTGGAGAATAGTTGCAAACTATTCTCTTTGGGGTTTTATGTGGCCTAGGCTTTGAGACTTGAGCACAGGAGTTGATAAACTAGCTCTGCTGATGGTCTTCTGTTACGTTTGCAATGGGATCTATGTTTTTAAGATCTTTTTTTCCCCCGAGTCTTTGAGGGTAGGCCACTTAAAGGACTCACAGAGCTGTGTGTACTGTATTTTCTTTACAGTAATGAGGCATCATGACATACCAGTTGTGGGAAATCTGATAGACTTGGGAGACCCTAGGAGGGTAGAAAATTACTTAATTTACTTCGTGTGCAATAGTCTTAATTTTCAACTATTTGAACAACTGATTGCTGGGGCAATCATCAGATCTTCAGAGTTAAGATGTTTCCTGCTGGAGCTGAGCATTAGCTAAATCAGCGATGGCAAAACGGAGCGACTGCACGCGTCCATCTGAGGGTAAAGAGGAGAAATTAAATCCCTGAACCCGAGCTCCAATGCTTTCTTCTTTTGTGGGAAGGTGAGGCTCACCTGCTCTGGAGGCTGGATACCCAGGTGGGGAGCTGGGGCTGCCTGGCTGTGGCCGTGGCTCTGGTTGGCTCCGGCAGGAAGGAGCTGGGTCTGGTTTCCTTCTGAGCTCTCTGCTCAGTGATTCCCCTGGTATTTGCTCATTGTGAGTAAGAGCGATAAAATCTAGTGGTGGAATTACATTATGTCTTGGGTGCTTTCTTTCCAAATTAGTACTAATCCTACGTGTCTTTGACCCATTTCACCCAGACAGAGGGCTGGATTCTGCTGCCTGTTTTCCGTGAGCAGCTGGCCGAAGCAAACAGACCTTGAGTAAAGGGATTAGAAACCAGCCCTTCACTTGGGTGAGGTGTTGGAGTCCTTGTGCTGTGGAGAGTCCTTTCTTGAATGTGTTTTCCCCACAAGCTTTGCATAGGTACCTGCTCATCAAGAGTGGTGGTTTAGCTCACAGGGATGGGAAGAGAGCAGCAGAAGTGCAGAGCAAGGCACCCACGGAGATGGGGCCCATTTTATTCACCAAGACTGAGCTTGTACTGGAGCAAAAAGGACAGAGGACTTTTCATTTTGAAAACTACACCACTGAAAAAAAAGTATTTGAAATTGTTCAGAAAGGCAAATGGGCATGGATGTTCAGAGACCTTATGCCTTCCCATGCCAGAAGAAAATGAAAAATTCAGTGTGAAAGTATTTTCTTATTAAAAGAGCCCTGAACTGGACTATAAAATGCAATACTAATTTCTGAAGGCTGAGAGCTGCATGAGTGAGAATATTTAATTACAGTGGCAAAGTACAAACATTTCCTAGCGAGCACTCATTGTATTAATAATAATGAATTAATTCCTTGGCTAAAACATACATCCTGCTCCTGTACTTTTTTAGTGGGCTGGGAATCCGATCCCACTTTTCATTTTGCTGAAAACCGCCCAGCAAGTAGGGAGGGTAGAGGCTGGAGACGATTTGTATAAACAGAGGCTTTATGTTCCTCTGTGGGGATGGTGATGCCGGGGTTGCACGGTTTTGGTTTAGCAGAGGCGGCGAGGACTTTAAGCCGATCAGCTGATTCAGGGGGCCCGAGTATCTGACTGCTCCAGCGATAAGTGTCTGTACAAATATTTATACAATCCCGATAGTCTTTTGGATCACATATTACAGCACAAAAAGCTGTCAGATTCCCAGGCTTTCCGAGGCGTGCTTCTTACGAGGCTCGCGTTCGTTTTGCCAGCGGACAGCGGCGAGCTCCTCCGCTCCCTCCCGGAGCCGGCTGGAGCCGGGAGCAGGGTAGGTGCTGAGCCCCTGCAGCACCCAGCCCCAGCTGATGAGCCCCGTGAGAGCCTGGCTCTGTTGGTTCAGGCTTAGCGCTGAATTCACACAATTCTGTGGCACAGGGCTGACTCAGATTGAGTGGATTGAGACTGTGGGCTGAAGGAACTCAGAGCAAAGGGTGATGGGGAGCAAGCCCTGCGTTTGAGAGACGTATTTCCGTGCCGGGCTGCAAACTCCCACCTTATCCTGGAATGCTGCTCCTCCCCAGGGTCACTCACAGAGGGTTTGATCCCAAGTCTGCAGCTGATGGTTGGAGGTGTCCAAGTGACGCAAATGTCAGGTCAGGCCCCATGTAGGAAAATGACAGCTGTCACCCAGAAGGAGAGGTTAAGAGGTTTCAGTAGCTAATACGCAGATGTAGATGGATTTGGATAGGTGTAGAGGAAAACTCACCTTAGTGCCTTTTCTGCTAGAAATTAGTCCAAATATCCACATAGGTAGATATCCAGGCATTGCTGATGTTTTCATTGAGATTTGCACTAGACTTTTGTTTTTTCTTAAAGCTTTCTTGGAGCCACGGGATTTCAGGATCCTACTGGCACTCTGGAATAGAATTTGACAACAAGACTTCAATTCCACTTCAGATCGGATATATCCAGGCAGGGTTCACACTGCTCGCTGCCATGAGGCCAAAGGGATTATTCCAGATCTACAAAACCAACAAGAGTTTGAGTCAGTGGTAGGGAAAGTTGGAAGCTTCACCAAAGTGATGGGAATAAATGAGCGCTGTCAGTGGAAAGCAGTGGCTGTTCTGGAGCAGGGTTGGAATAGATCAGTAGCTGCCTCAGCCCTGGCAGAGAAAGCCCTGTGTTTTCACATGCTGATAGTGATTGCCTGTCCTGTTCCACTTATTGGTAAGATCAGGAGTTTGGAAAATATTTGCAAGGTTGTGAAACCACAGTCTGGGGTTGCTGAGGGCCTCCTGGTGTCCTTCAGCATCGCAGTTCGGGATAACCTTGGTTTTTGGGGATGAGTGTGTGTCTTCCAACAGCTATAAGTGTCTCTCCAGAGGTTTCAAAGGAGTGGGCTCTTTACTTCCAAAGCAGCATTTGTTTGTTTTTAGGGCATGTTTTTTCCCCAAGGAAAGAAGAGTAGCAATCCCATGATCAAAGACACAAAGCAAATTGCTGCGGAATTTTTGCTTGACAGTATTTGAATACAAAAAGAAGTAGTATATAATTTTAGTATATAATTTATAAATGAGTCATGTGTGCCTTAGCTCTGGCCTCCTGGAGCAGTGTCAGAGCAGTGTCAGGTTCAGCAGCCTGTGTCAGCCCATCACCTGGAATGTGGTGCTGTACAGGGAGAGCAGAGCCATGAGGCTGCTCCCACCACATCCCTGGCTGTGGTGAGCCCCTCTGCTGCTGCACCACTCTGGCTTGGATAGGTGAGCTGCATGCAGGGGAAGGATCAAGTGACTTGGGGAGGAAAAACTCATCTCCTGATGCTTGTGGTAAGGAATAAAGCCAGTTTTTCCATGGTGGCTGGTTAATTTGCTGGGACTGCTGTGTGCCCTACTCCTTCACCTCCCCATGCTGCAGCATCCCTGCTTGGCCAGTATCACTGGGCAGACCATGCCCAGCACAGCAATGTGGTTAGCCAGATAACAAGGGCATTAACCCTGTTTTTGTGCCCATGTTCTAAAAGGAGTAGCCCCATTCCTGAAATTGAACCTGTAAACCTTGTGTCTAAATCGTCTCACTTGACTACAGCATTGCTGCTGAGCCCGGCTGCAGCAGGTGCAATGGGGCAGACCCCTCCTTCCATGCAATTATTTGAGCTCTTGTGGGGCAGTGCTGTGCTCAGAGAGGCTTTAGCAGGATAAGAACAATTAGGGCTGGTTTTCTGAAAGTAGTAGGGTAGTGCTTAAAAATGCCTGTTGGGCTTGGAAGGGCTGCATGTGTTTCCCTGGCAGCCTCTCCTTTAGTTTCCAGCGGGGATGTGCTCTGCCACTGCAGCATCCCAACTTCAGAGGAGGCAGATGGAAACAGTAAGTGCTCAGGGCAACTTTAAGGCAGCATTATTAATGTCACAACCCCAAAAAGGAGTCTGTGTAGTGTATTGCTCGATGTATAGCTGGAGATTCCGTTTGGTGTCTCACAGGCAGCATAGCTGGAGCAGGCAGGTTTTGTAGTTGTCACCTGTCCCCCTTGCTGATTCCTCCAGTGCCAGTAGGTCTCTGGATGGACACAGTGGCATGGGACATCCTCACCATTAGTCCAGAAGTGCTTGTAGCCACACACCACTTTGGAGGGCTTTTAAAAGCTCAGCTTTAGAGGAGATGGGAAAGTAAGTGCAGAATTGCTTCCAACAGCTTAAAAATGTCGATGTATGGCAGACGGGGCACATGCATTGCAGCTGTTTGTGACCTGATCTGATAAGGAGCTGCATCAAAAGGAGGGATGGCTTCCATGGCTCCCATTTTGGTGTCATCCAAGGCTGTGGAAGCTCAGTGGTGGCAGGATCTCTGTAAAGCTGAGAGCTTAAGCAGCAGAAAAACTGGAAGGTAAGCAGGGTCCGGACGTGCACACCCTACTCCGAAAACGAGGGCCCAGCCCAGCAGTTTGCCTTAGGATTGGGACTGTAAATTTGGCACTCTCTAAACAGTACCAAGGTCAGCCCCTCAGCTCTGTGGCTGGTCCCTGCAGACTGTCCCATGGATAGCATCTTACAGAAATCAAAGCTGTGTGCACCTGCTTGCAGACACCCAGGTACCGACTGTGAGCGGCCTCAGCGCTGAAACGGCAAACCTGCTTTAGAAGATGGCCTTTAATCACAGCAAAGCTTTCCTTCTGTGGAGGTGGTGACTGGGGTGCAGGTGCAGGGGGAGGACTGGAGCTGCATGGGCTGGTTTCTCAATCTCTGCCTGCTGCAGTGGGGGTGAGGTGTGCTCCGGGGACAGCTGGGTGACGAGCGATCTGGGACGTGCCATTCAAGGGCTGATTATTACCACTTTGTGAGGATTTTTAAGGTATCTCTCTTTACTCCAAGCGTCTTCTAGCAGCGACACGTGCCCGAGTGGACAGACAGACAGGTGGTGGGATGCTGCCCCACAAAAGCCCACGGGGAGCCCGCAGCAAACCCCGCTGGCCGCACAGCCAGCTGCTGCCCCACGCGTTGCCTCAGCGGGCAGATGTCGGCGTTGCTCAACGCCGGCAGGACCCGAGTGTCTGTTTATTAACGGATAAGATGGTCGGGATGGCACACGGCTCCCGAGCTGGCCTGTGCAACTCCTGTGGTTTCCAACTGTACTTATCAAGGGAGGGGGCAGCCTGCCCAGCCAGGGTGTTTCCTCTAATCAGTATTTTCACATGCCAATGGCAGGCAGATGTGCAGGGGGCAAAGGCTCGGCCATCTCTCAGCAGCTGCTCAGGGGAAGGAGTCACCTAAGGCAAGGCTGGGGAGATGAGAAGAAACATTGCTCAGAGCAAGGAAATATTCCCCAATGCAGGGTAACATGGGGAATTCACAGACACACCCTTGGTCGTGAGTTTTCACCATCCCATCTAGAAGGAACCAACTCCTTGCAGTATTGCCCGGCAGCAAGTTCAGTTCCAGAAACCCTTCTCCAAGTCCCCTTAGAGGCTTCTGCTGTTGTCTGCCCCGTGTCCCCGAGCCGCCGCGGGCAGCGCGCGAGAGTGTCGCGGGCTCAATTTAACGGCATCTCCCCTGCTTATCAGACTATATAATAAACATGGCTTTTAGGGGGGACTTTTTGGGGAGGGGTGCGAGGCAGGCAGTGAATGGAGAGGCCAGACACCATTGTCTGGCAAGAATGTGAGTCGCCCTGGGCTCGCCTTCCAAATTGTCCCAGCATCAATCCCCCCTCCTTTGCGGGATTTCCTTCTCCAGCCGGGGTTTTGTTTCGGAACAAGCGTTGGTCAAACAAGCTTTTGTTTGCGGTCAGTTGCTTGGCACACATACACCACTTCTGGTGGGGGACAATGAGGAAGCTGTTTCGGGGGCAGCTGTGGTGGGACTGAAAGGGAATACTGATGGAAAAAAGGGCGCGGGGAGGAAATAGCTGGGTGGAAATTAATTGGGAGGATCTTATGAAGTCTGGGTGCTCTGCAGCGGGGTCGGGAGAGCGGCGGGGAGTCCTTCGATCTTGCTGCCTCATCCTGCTCGCCGCCTCGTGCTGGTTTATGGGACGTCTTCCCCCCAGGGTACGCTGCTTCAGAGCAGAAAGTTGGACAAAATATTTGTGACTGTGCATCTGAAAAGCTTTCTTTCAGGAAGAAGTAAACTTATTTACAGCAATAATAGAGTTTAAAGGAATTGTATAAGTGAGACCGACTTCTTTGTCAGCAAAAATTGCAGCAAAACTGTTCATAGATGACATTACCTAAATGACATTACGTACGTATGTCCTTTCTTTCACATTTCCTGTAATCCTGTTATGGCATTGTCCCATTACCTCAGGCACTGTCATCTTTAAATGCTGTCAGATCTTAACTGGATGGCCAAGGACATCAGAAAAGGATTGAGGTGAAGCTGATGGCAATTTCAGACCTGTTGTATATATGGCCATCTCCCAGCCTGCCCTGGATGGGGTGTTTTCTGATAACATGTTCAGGTAAAGTGATGACTCAAGGACTTGTACATCTTCTGTGGAGGTGCTGCCCATCCTCACTACATCCAGCACCCTTTTTTGGGAAGTGCAGGGTGTCAGGCACAGAGTGTTGAAGGTGCTGGAGGTGGCAAGTACGAGCTGTGTGCTTGTTGGAAAGTGCTCCCATCCCCAGGACAATGAGGACCCAGTGGATGGAATGAGCAACCCTTCAATTCCCTGTACAGCCTTCGTGGCATTAATGACCATTGCAAAGCACGTGGAATTCCTCGGACTTAAGTGCAACATGTTGGTTTTAATACTTTTAATATTATTATACTGCTGAAAAATTACATGATGTCAATTTCTTTTACTCCAACCACGAATGGGCCTCTGTGGCTTTTTAAAAGTGCTCCAAGACGTGGCAGCAGATGGGAGGATTGCTGCTTCTGCTGCTCACCTGCTGAAATATTCAGAGCTCTTAAGTGGAGAGCGGGGAGTGTTGGCGTGGAGGCAGTGCCTGTTTAAACTGGCAGCCCCTCTCACCAGGTCATAATAGTGATGGTGATAGCTGCCAGCTCCGGGGGCAGGAACTGTCATTTTGTTATCTCTGGGTGCAGTGCTGTGCTCTTGAGGGGTTCTGGTCCCCCGTGGTGGCTGCTGGACCTGGCTGCAGTGCAAGCAGCAGCAGCCCTGAACCTGAAGCACTCGCTGCAGACAAGTCTGTGGCCAGGCATGCACGGATGGATCTGGTTGTTCATCTTTGGCCCTGTGGGCTGCTTTTCCCAAAAAGCAGGGCTGCTCTGTGTGCTGGCAGCAAGGGAAGTGATGCCAGCATGTGGCTCCCAGATGGGTTGTCCTGGCTGTGTGGATGTAGAGGTGCTGCTGGACAGCAGCAGCCCTGAACCTGAAGCGCTCGCTGCAGACAAAAGTCTGTGGCCAGGCATGCACGGATGGATCTGGTTGTTCATCTTTGGCCCTGTGGGCTGCTTTTCCCAAAAAGCAGGGCTGCTCTGTGTGCTGGCAGCAAGGGAAGTGATGCCAGCATGTGGCTCCCAGATGGGTTGTCCTGGCTGTGTGGATGTAGAGGTGCTGCTGGCAGGTCACAGTGTCCTCCTGTGCCCTTGAATGTACAGCAGCATGTGTGGGCTGCCTGCTGTAGCAACAGCAGATGGGTGATGGAGATCCCACCCTCCTTGTGAAGAGTCAGAAGAGGAAGACTCATGGATGAAGAGCAGGAGAGTGGTTCATTCAGCCACATGCATTTGGCCCAGCACAAGGGTTAGACAGCACCAAGGCTTCCTTTAGTCCCAGGGATGCTAAAGACCATAGCCTGGGTCCACAGATTTTTCTGCTGAAAAACACAGCCCCTGGTGTAAGGAAGGATATTATCATATGGGATATTATCATATGGGAGGTTGTGTGCTTGATCAGGTGAGGGTAAGGGGTTTTTTGAAAGGCTTTTATTGGTGTCTGAGTGCTGGCAGTTACAACACTTAATTGCATTTTCTTGTAAGAAAACACTTATGTTGCTGAAAACTAGGGTTCTCTACAATCTGTTTTGTATGCTTAAAAACTCTGGCTTTCATTTAGTTCTTTACCATCAATGCCATCTTTAATGCATCCTCCAAGGCCAGCCCTCAGGTCTTAATTCTCTGCTTGTCTGAGGCTGTGAGTGGGCCATGCCAGGACTTCCCCCATGAGTGCAACAGCTCTGCCCCCTTCTCCTGCAGGATATGCTGGAGCCATCTCATCTCTCCATGCCTCCCACAGGCCCATGAAGGCTCTCCCTGGAAAGGTCTCAATCCAGTCCTTCTTAACTGGACATGGTTTGTGAATTGCTGCCCATCTGGCTGCAAAACTGATGGCTTTTTGGATGCTGGCGGACAATTTTTCTCTCCTTTCCAAATCTCTTAATAACTGAAGATTTGGGTGTAAAAGCACTAACTGCACACAGTTCACTGGGGTTTTTTTCAGTCATAGCTTGGATTTTTTTCCCCCTATGGGCACAGGAACCATTTATAGCCGAGGTGGGCCGAGTTTGCAACTTATTAATCTCTCCCTCACATGTGGGTTGAAAAGAGACACCATGCCTTTATCAAATGCCAGGCTAGCACAAAAGGCTATGCAAAATCATCATCAAATCCTATTAGAGGTGGAAAATATCTCTTAGATCATCTCATTCATTTCCCTGCCAATGCTAGACAGTTCCTGAGAGTTAATTTTCTAGCGTCTGCCGCCAACTCCCTGTGTGACTGCAGGTCTGTCATCTTGCCTTTGGGTTGTCACTGTAACTTCCACGCATTTCTATACATTTCCAAACAAGCCTTGTTTTGTTCAGTCATTGCCTGTGTTGCTGTTTGCCCTGCATTAGGTGTTATCAGTGGTTTCCACTCTGGAGAGCATCACCGGACCTTGCATGTGGTTGGGAAAGGCATTCCCACGGAATGGGGCATGCTGGGTGCTAAGGGAAGCTCTGGATGTGCCATCCCCTGGGCAGGGGCTCCATCCTCTGCAGCCACAGGCATTGGGGAAATGAAATCTCAAAAGGAGGTTTCTCTCCTGCAGTTGTGGATGGATGCAAGCAGATTGTCCCCCAAAAGCAATTCCCTTCTCCCAAACCCTGCTGGTGCCGCCTTTGATAAACTCCCACCCTGAAGTTCTTGACTGGCTGTGACATCCACTCATCAGGGAGGAAAAACAATAATTCAACACTGGAGCTATTTATAGCACTAAGCAGATGCAGATTTCACCAGGGCTTGTTTCAGAGAAGGAAACGACATCCAGGAGCAGGATAACCTTACTTGTAACTTCCCGGTAGCGCCGGCGGCCGTGATTGAATTCCCGGCATGGCAAGGGTCTGGGCAGCCCTGCCAGCGCCGCAAAGGTCAGTCCAGCAACTGTCACCCGGAAAGCATCAAAAGCACGAGCTGTCGATAGCGACCTGCATTTGCAGAAAATCTGAGGGCTTTCTAATTAACTGAGGATCTCTAAATTAGAGCGAAGCCACTCGACAAGCCCCCTCGTACGCCTTAAGTGTCAGGGCTCAGCTGATCGGCGCATCTAACAAGCGGCTGATTTTTAACAGTAGCTCTGAGACTCAATCAGCTCCTAATGGCTCCGTTTCAAAACGTTTCAGTGCATTTTTCATCTCTTACTCTGGAATTTATGCTCTTTGTTCCCTGCTCAAATATTCTGGCGCTCTTCCTTAATTTCAGGCTTCTGCCTTGCGACAGCTCCTCTACCCTAACTAGGCAGCTCATTGCCTGCCTTTCCCCGCGTGCGATTCTCTGCTGTGGCCACTCTCTCTGCTTTCTAATCAGTAAGTTTCAGAAATTCCCCCTCTCTCTCCCCCCTGATGTATAGGTAGTGCTGCAGGGTCTGGAATTTCCTAATTATAAGGAAACCCATGTTTAAGCAGCCCTGGTGTAATAGCAGCTGAAAAGTGATTTTATTTCAGCTTTAAGATAGGGAGCCAGTTTGGAAATGCCCCTGGTTTTGACTTTCCCCTTGCTGCTGTTCTGTGGTGCCACAGATTTGGGTGGTGGTGCTTCTGATTTACACCATGGACAGTGAGATTGAACCTTCCTTTCAGCTGCATTCACAGCAGAATTAGGTTATGCACATTTAAACTGGGGGCTTCGAGCTGCTGGGAAAACGAGTGGGGGATCTTTTCTGACACGTAACTCCTGCCACCGGTAATGAGACCCTTTGATGCATCCTTGGGAAGGCAGCAGGATAAACTCCCACCTAAACAGTGATTGGGAACAGATAAATTCCATTCAGGAAGGTAGAGAGTTAATCAGCAACTCTTAAAGACTCCTCCATGTGTGTTTATGTTCCAACAGCTTATCCATATCTTGGCAATTATTCATGTGAAATAGAATATAAATCCCACAGCCTAATTTTTCTTTGAAAAAATTTCCCCAGGTAATCAAATCCTGAAGTGCATCTTCTATTCCGGTGGTTTTATCAGTAAATCAAATTTTTATCATTTATCAGCAAAAGTTAGATTTAAGCATCTTCACTGTAATGTTTGAAAGATGAACATTTGTTTCAGTGGGTACTGTGCCAATCAATAATCTTCCAGCTTGACTCAGCTATCAATTATTGCTGCAATTATTTGTCTAGTTGGATATTTAAAATGTCATCAGAAAGAGATGATTACATATTCCAGAAAGCAAGGCACTGTATAATCAGATGAACTGAATTCAGTTAAATGTAGTGTGGTACTAACCTGTCCTTCAAAGCTGAATTCTGCAGCCACGACTGAAACAACAGCTTTCTGCATTATTGTAAGGAAACGGATCTTAACCTTGGAACGGCGCGTGTTATTGGGGTCGGGTAATACTCGGCGAGAGGAGACCTTGCAAGCCTGGAAATTGAATCAGCCTTACTGACATAAAAGAGGGAGGTGGGGCTGTTAGGTTTTTTTTGGGCTTTTTTTTTTTTTTTTTTGGAGGGTAGAGGGCTGGCTTTGTTGGATTTCATCTGCAAATCTATAAATAAGGAGATCCGCTCTGTATCTGCCTTTCTGGGAGTTTCAGCTCCTGAGCTCGGAGCGCCAAATTTCCGCGTGCCCTTTTTGCATTCCTTGACTTGATGTATGCGTGGTAAATACTCTCTGTGCCCCGAGAATGCAATAAAGCTGTAGCAATTCTTGCAAGTCTTACATCCTTCCAAACTCCAGATATTCGGAGTATTATATCATTTTCAACTTCAAGGATATCTCAGCGATGGAGAGGAGACAGGATAAACCGGAGAAGACCGGACAACTTTACGACACCTTTTGGTCCTATTTGCAAAGCAGAGAGGGGGAAAAAATATATGTAATTTATCGATTCTACTAATACTTGCTTGTGCAAGTTATGAAACTAAACGTTGTAGGATCTGGTTCAGCACTTGCTGTGCTTGCAACTCCATGGTGACATTGAACTTGCTCAGGGACTGTATAAACCTTTGCCTTCTTGGCAGATGATTTGCAGGTGGAGGTGTCGTTTGGGGGGACCTGCAGTTCCCCTGACCCACTTTGTCAGGATGGTTTGCTGCTGGCTAAACAGCATTCATTTCAAAGTGAGAGGAAAGCGAGCCAAAGGAGAAGGCTGGGAAAGAGGAGAGTCTGAAAAGGATCTGTTTTGGGAAGGAGATGGTGGAATAAAGCTTTCAAGGAATTCCTCAGCCACTGACTTGGCTGAGGGCTGGGGATTTTTGGCTCCACAAAACTCTTCCTGAGGCATGGGTGGGAGCTGGGTGCCATGGGCTGGGGAAGGGGACATTGGTGGTGTCTGGCTGATAAGAAGGGCCAGGAGGGGCTCTCAGAGACCACCATATCTCCTCAAGGTGATGCTTTAAATACACGTGGCTTTGCAGAGCCAGGCACATCAAATAGAGACACTGAGATGGGAAAAAACAGCAAAAATAAAGCAGGGCCATGGGTGACGAGGGGATTGATGGCCCAGCCATGCTGTGGCAGCAGTGTCCCTGCTGGTGAGCAGCAGTGGGAAGGTGCAGCCCCACTTTCTCCCTGGGAAGGGGCTCAGCCGTTCGGAAGCACACTCATCTCTCCAGGTGCCCCGTGTGGCCGAGCTGCCTCAGCCTCCAGCAAGGTCCTGCAGCACTGATCAGGTCACTTCAGGGAAAAAGCAGGCCTTTCTTCAGGGAAAGCAGCATCCTGGCGTTGGTCTGGCAGTCTCTGTGTGTGAGAGACACCGAGTGCACGATGTGCATTGCAGGGCAGCATCCGCCGCTCGCCCTCGCCTGTGCTGGGTGCTGTTTGCATGACTGAGCTGTGCCAAAACTGCAGTGCAGGCAGGGAGCAACACCCCCTGCCCCACACAAATAGGGGTGACCCCGGTGCTAGGGCATCTCCTTCCCCTCCTGGGCAAGAAACTTTCTGAAGTGTGCTCTGCCTTTCCTTCGGATGCTGCCGGCCAGGGAGAAAACAGTAAGAACGGGGAACAATTCATTGTGTAGGTGTGTGAGTGAATGGAATGATTTGGAAGCACTTTGTAGCTGTATAATTACAGCACTGCATTTAAAAAGTGAATTATTGACTTGATTGTCCCCAGCAGCCACTGGGTAAATGCATAATTATGGACTGTTGGAGCCAGGTACCGTTTGCTGGATAATCAAGTGAGGCTGTGGAAAGGCTTTGATGCCCTTTTTGTGGCAGGGCTTAGACAAGACTTAGTCCTTGGTGGGTCCAGCTGGACCTTCCAGCAGGGGACACACCTGGTGCCAGGTAAGTCCAGAGGAGCTGATTTAGCAGGTGTCACTCCAGTGATGCCTCCTCTGTTTAAATCTTTTACAATCCCTATGCTGTGCTTGGAAGAGGCAGTCAGGGACAGGCATGTGGGGGAGATTGTGCATCACAGAAACACAGGATGATTTGGGTTGAAGGGACCTTAAGGACTGTCCAGTTCCAGCCCCTCTGCCATGGGCAGAATCACTTTCCACTGGAGCAGGCTGCTCAATGCCCATCTAACCTGGCCTTGAACACTGCCAAGAATGGCATCTGGGATGTTGGTTGCTTCACTAAGGATGTTTTTAGAGATGTGTGGTGGTATCAATGAAGAGTTCCTCCTGCAGCACTGAAAACACTTCACCCTTTAGGTCCCAGCACTGGTGTTTGTAGTCACTGGAGCTGCTTCCCACGTGGTGCTGAGGTGTGCATCACGATCCCTCTTTCTCCACCCCGTAGCATTAATGCATAGGGTGCATGTGTGCACCTGACCAGCTCGTCTTTGCCTGAGGGCTTTCTTCTAAAACTCCCTCAGAGCTGAATTTCAAGCACAGCATTGTTTTCCCGTGACAGGTTTCTTCTGTTCCTCGCTAATCAAGGCGCGACAGATTTCCACCCCCCTTAGGTTTTAAAAAAGCACAAAATCAGTCGCAGGCTGATACCTCACTTGCCAAGTTGGAGCTGGAAGCAGGTTTTCTTGGTGGCCAAATTGTCATTGCCTTGAAAATGGTGACAGACGCTGAGGTCAGGCCACGGGACGCCAGCACCCCATTGAGGCTCTGACAAACCGTGTGTTTTGTTGCTCGTTGCTAATGAGCAACATTTTTTGGGGTGGGAATCTAAGTCTGTGGACTTTGGTTCTGGTAAGAAGAATGAGTAATGTTGAGGCTACAACCAAATTGGTTACCCATGAAATGCCCATTTCTTCTCCAGACAGGAACTGGTCTCCCTGGTCCCACCCCTTCCCTACTGCTCTTTCCTCAGGCCCAAAAAACTTCTGCTTTATGGAAACTTGAGCAGTGCTGTAAAACCCAAGGAAAGCTTGGCTTTGAGAGAAAATGGGGAATTCTTGGAGTTCCTAACTCCAGTCTAAATCTTCGACTGGCAAAGCAATGCCAGCTGCTGTTTTATTATTGCTGGGGCCAGGGTTTCTTTTTGAAGTTTGAGGAGTCATGGCATTAATCTTTTGGTCTGGTTCTTCCTTAAAGAGGGTTTTTAAAAAAAAGTGTAATGAAAAAATGGTGTTACTCATACTTGGTTTGGAAAGTATTTTCCCAGTTTTATTAATATAATTTCAGGAAGTCTGAATTTGCAGGCAGAATAATTATTTTCAGGAATATAAATATCAATATTGATATATCAATCTCAGTATTGAATATTAATTTCAGGAATACCTTTTATCAATGAATTGCAGTAAAGAAAATCCAGTAGAGATGGCAGATAGGGCATTGAGAGTCATGCAAAGCAAAATTTCTTCTGGATTTTTTGACTTTTTCATTACTAAGCTGGTCCCAAGACTCCACCAGGCCTTTGCATAAACAGCATGGACTCGGTTTGCAGGATTTTATTTTCAAAAGCAGAACAGCCATGGCATTTCTTGTTTTACAAGCAATACTACATCACTTTGTTCAGATTTTTGGGGATATTTTCCTTTTTTAGTATTTCTAAATCTTTTTCCTCTGATGACAAAGAGAAAAGGTTAGAGAGCATTTGTTGTAAATGCAGCTACTGCTGTTATTTAGTGTTATTCCAGTTATTATGAGAGCAGCAGTGACTGTGCTGATGCTCCCAGTGCCAGCAGCTGCTTAGCACTGGTTAATGACGGACCAGGTTAATCACACGCCTTTTGTAATCCAGAGGATCAGGAGGAGGAATTAGTGCAAGAAGGAAAAAAAGACGTTTGGACAGTTACAGTTTCCCTTGTGAACTGATGCTACCAGGAAAAGGTGAGTCATGCCAAAGCCAGCTCTTCCTTACTGAGGGAGAAGTGGCTGCTGCAGGAATGGAGCAGGACCCGCTTATCTCCCGGCCCTGCGACGCTTCCTGTGTCCCAACTGTTTCACCTCACTAGTTTGCAGTTGAAAGGAAATTCGGCAGTATGGATTTCCAAATGAGCGAGAGAGGAGGGGGGAAAAAAAAAAAAGAAAAAAGAGATATTTGACAAGCCAGATGGAGAACTGAATCAAGTACAAGTGGTAACAATTAACTCAATTTTTTTTCCTTCCCCCCTTTAAATACCATAATGACTCTGAATTTATCAGTCCAAAAATCAAGCAGTCAGTTGACATTAAAGCTGAATAAAGAAGTTCCTGGGTTTGGCTCGGGCTGTTCCTCCCACGATTGTTTGGTGGCGAGCAGAAGAGAGGGAGATGCTTTAACTTCTGTCCTTGCTGTTGGGTAGGGGAAGGTGTTTGTGTGCCCTGTAGGTGCAGGTAGCCTTGGCTTTGCTTACACGTGCAGGTGTCTTGGGAAGGTGAGGGAGAACACAGGAGCAAAGCCATCAGGGGCTGTTCTGGTCTGTGCAGGGATGCTGTGGAGAACAGGGTCTGGGCTGTCCAGGCAGCAAGGGCCACATCCAGGTCTGCTTGGAGATTTCTCTGGCACGGGGATTTCTCTGAGGGAGCAAATCTGCGGCTGTGAGTGAAATCCTTGCACCCGCCATTGGCACGTGTGCAGCCACTGCTGACGGTTTGTTTGGGAAAACACTGGGAAAACTGGGGTGCCTCTAATGCTCCGTGTTTGTGTGCAGCTCCTGCAGTGCCCTGGGGTAAAACACACCTTGTGTTCAATATCCTGCTCCTTAAGCAGGGGCTCCTTCCCCAAACAGCATCCTGTGCTGTGGGCCTGGTTAGGTGCACCAGAGGATGCTGAGTGTGCTGTGTCCAGCGAGCAGCTTTCCTGGATCCAGCCCTGACTTTTGAGAAACTAAGGAAGCTCTTCCAAAGCACATTGGCACACGCATGCAGATTATTCCATTACTCACTTGGCAATGCCTGAACTTGCATGCCTAGCTCCAGAAAGGCTTTTTTCATTTATTTTTTTTTTTTCCCTCCCAGCAGTGGCATCTAGCTGACAGCTTCTCCTCCCAGCTGGTCTTCTCCCCAGCATCTTGTCTGGCTTTGCTGCTGGTGGCTGTGGAGATGGCTGTGGTTCTTGCTCTGAGCCAGCTCTATTGTGCCTGGAGGTGTTGGCTTGCTCCGACTCGGACTCTCGGAGTGTGCCGGGTGTATCTGTGAGCACAGTACAGAAGCCCCAGCTTTTCCTTAATATAAAAAAAGCCCCTTAATGCAGAAAGCAGCCATCTCTTCATATTTTACTGAGTAATTGTGCCAACTGCCCTTAAAGGCACTCAAATGCCAATATCCATCCCGCTCATTTGTTAACATTTTGCGGATCAGAAGCTAAATCTGTCACTCGTGTGTCACCGGTTAAGTCACTTCTTCTGGGGGCATGGCAGGCAAGAGCTGTTCTGCTGCATTTTTTTTTTTTTTTTAAGCAGGAGCCAATAACTTGAGAAACACTGGACATTTGTGCTGTAGTGAAATGCTGTGCCTCATCACTGGTCTTTTGCCATCCAGGGTGTAGAGAAGGAATTAAAACGTAATGGTTGATGCTTCACTGAGTGAGGCCAGTCAAGGTGTCATCTTGGCCCCAGTTTTCTATTTGGGTCATGGTATCCCCATGTAATTCTCCTACAGGGGTAATTTCCAAAGTAGGAAGAAAATGAGCAGTAAAATTGACTGGGAGGAAAATGTACACACAAAAATGCGAATGGTAATTGGAAGCTATTTGTAAAGAGTTGATGAGCTGTCCAGGAAGGAGAGGGCAACTTTGGCCCCAGTCCAAAACCCACTTCACTCGCTTCAGTGGTGAGATGAGAACAGCAATTAGATATTAGAAAAATCAATATACGACAATTAAAAAAAAATGGAAAATGGATAGGAATCAATTGCAGTGAGAAACCATGGTGGGTAGAGAACGGGTCAGGAGAACTGGAGATGCTGAGGAAAACTTGTGCCTGGCACCAGTGGGGAGAGGAGGAGAGAGAGAGAGCTTCTCAGGATACTGGAGAAGGAAGGGATAAATGGAAGAAGCAGTAAGGTAGAAATTTTTGATAAATATTCCTGCTGTAGACCTGGAGAGCAGCTGTGTTATGTTTCTGTATCATAAGGTGGGTGCTGTTTTTTTCTAGCTCATTGGTAGGCAGGGAGGGTCTGAGCAGAGAGAAAAAATATTTCTCCTTCAATGGAGAGAAATATTTTTAAATAAAAAGGCCCTGAAAAGTTGCACCCAAGGAACCCTGAAGAGTTAACCTGTGATGCTGGTTTTTAGAAAGCTTATGAACTGGGAAAATGCTGTCAAGAGCTGGTCAGGGTAATGTGGGAGAGTTGGCAACATTTTGCTTATCTCTTCTGGGCAAAATAACGGAAGAACCAACATAAGATTCAATTGATAAAGAATTAAAGGATAGAAATATAATTCGTGCCACTCAGCCTAGATTTATGGAATATGGATCTTGTCAAATAAACCCGATTTCATTCTTCTAGATGACAACTTTGGTTGATAAATGTGGATGAAATAGACTGCACAGCGCCGAGACATTGCGCATGGGAAGACGGAGCGCTGGGTGGTACTGCTGGCACAGGTGGTGCAGAGCTGCCCAGCAGACTGGGGGATGTGGGGCTTCATCTGGAGAGCTCAGCAGTGCTGGTGGGGGCCTCAGTGGTGCTTAGTGCTTTGTTGGTGATTTAGAAATGAATATGCAGTTCTGGTTGGTTGGCATTGTGGGCAAAGCAAAGGTGGGTGCAGAACAGGAGGGGCAGGTTGATAGTCTGGAAAGGAAGGACGTGTTGAGAAGACACCGGGTCCAGCCTCATGTGGCCTTGGGCTGGAAGAGTGGAATTGGGGTTGTGCTTGCAGAGCTGGGTGCAGTACCCTGGAAGGTATCAGCCCTGTGGGAAGCTGAGGGAAAAATCAGGTCCTTCCCAGCATGATGCCAGGATGAGAAGGGCTAGGCTGGTCCTTGGGTAGTGGAGGGGTGGCCTCGGGACAGAAAAATAACTGGATTTTGAAGTGTGCCTCAATTTCATGAAGAACACCTTGGTGTGTGTGAGGAGCCCATCATGTAACAAGAGCTTTTCAGTGTTTCAACCACAAAAAACCTCAAAATATAAAGAGAACAGGTAGAGGTTAGAGCTAGAGAAGTTCAGGTAGATCCCAATATCCGTCTGTGACTGGTGGCAAGCAGTGGGTGCTCTCCCTGTTTGCTGAGCTGGTTTGAATAGATTTCACCAGGATTTTGTGCTCTGCCCTGTGCTTTGCAGGGCTGGAGGGCGTAGTGCTTTACTGAAAGGCACTGTGCTGGTCACAGAGTGACATGTACTGCAGGGAGGGTCATAGGGTGAGAGCTGGGGGTCTCTTTCAGCCTCAAATTCCTGAACTGAGAAGTAGCCAAGGATGTGAGCTCCAGCCCCAGGATGTGAGCTCTAGCCCTGCTGCTGGTGGCCAAGGAGGGCTGGTTCAGCAGTGACTCCTGACTCCTGGAAATCAGCTGAAGGCTTCAGTGGCATCAAATGGATGACAAACCCCATCACTTTGTCCTGGTGGATGGTGAGGCACAAAAAGCCCTGTGGGACCTTCTCCAGCTCTGTCCTTGGCCAGCCCCAGCTCCTGCATCTCCCTGCTGTGAGACCCGCCTCGCTTGCCCGTGGCCATGCCCAGATGTGTTGGCTGGGAAGGCTGTGTGGACACAGGGCCTGGCCCACACAGTAAGGAGACATCAGTGGATATGGCCTTTGGGTCTGAGTCTTGAGGGGACCCAAATGGTGTCCCAAAAAGCCCACGGTGGTGGTGGGATGGGAGCAAGGGAGGGCGAGTCCCTTCCCAACCCAGGGATTGCCGCGGCGGTCGAAGGACCCGTCTTGTTGCTGTGGATTAGTGCCATAATTTTTGCAGTTTGGCAAGGCTGCATCAGACTGGAACGTATCTCTAGGTGGTGATATGGTCAGTCAATAGCCTTCATAATTAATCAAGCACTAATAGACAAATTAGAAATCATGTCTCTTCAGAGCAGGAAGTGGAGACAAATGGCTGTTGGATTTTAACTGTTTCGCTCCGTTGTCTTTTTTGCCTGGTTTTACGTTGCTCCCTTGAAAATGGTGGGTTGTTTAGGGAAGTTTTGTATATAAACATTGTTTTAAATGTAAATTATTATCTTGATTACCAAACACGGACAGTGAATTGAAAACTTGTTTTTCAGAAAGCAAGCACATGAAGAATAATCTTACATTTTACACTCCACTAAGTCAATGTAGCCCTAATTTTGCCACGCAGGAAATCAATTCCAGTCTTTATAACAGTCGAAGATGTTATGAACAAAGTAATTTTGCAAATTATGGCAAGTAACACATTTATTGATGACTGTAGCTTAGGAATTTAGAATTTGTGAGCACTGTAATATAATAAGACTGCACTGGCAGGAGCTGAGTGAAATACAGATTATACGGTGAAACTGTAATGCATCATTTGCTATTAGTGGACTGGTAATAATTACCAGTTTCAAAGCAGCTTTTTCCATGTAATCTTTAGTCTCAGTCGTAACAGCCCCTCTCATTGACATTATGATTACACGAGCTGCCCTTATGATCTAGAATATCTAGTTGATGGGAATACTAAAATGTGGTAGCAAACGCTCGATGTTGTATCCTCATTATAAGATAAAATGCTATTTTCTCTGACCTGATCTATAAGGTAGAGAGGCAAGGTAGTGTTTCGTTGTTAGCTCCCACCGTGGTGTTAAAAACGTCCACTTCAGTATGATGAAGCAAGATAATTTTTTTTCCCCCCGAGCTCACAAATGAGCATAGGAATGTGAAAGTCCAATTGAATTTCACTCTAATTTCAGCAGATTTAAGTATTTATCTGTGCTCACATGCCTGGCACATACTAAACACAACAGTGCATTTTACTCCAATGCAGGCTTCAGAGTGAAACATTAAATATTATTCCAAGGGCTTTTAAAGTGA
Organism: Onychostruthus taczanowskii; assembly: GCF_017590055.1. Classification (NCBI taxonomy): domain Eukaryota; kingdom Metazoa; phylum Chordata; class Aves; order Passeriformes; family Passeridae; genus Onychostruthus; species Onychostruthus taczanowskii. The sequence goes on from NW_024503124.1 coordinate 2,570,004, forward strand.
TTAAAGTGTTAAATGCCTGCTGTAGATGATTGAGGCTCTCTGCTTGCCTGATTCAGCTTCTCAGGCCAAACGCAGAATAGCGGCAGAGCCGGGAGGCAGGGAGGGAAGCTGGGATGGAGCAGTACAACCAGTGCTGGATCTCAGGATCACGGAATGGTTTGGGTTGAAAGGGACCTTAAAGATGCCTGTTTCTGTCCTGTATCCCAAGATCATCGAGGAGGAAAATGGCCACGTGACACTTTTCCTCCCCCCGCCTTGAGATGGGAAAAAAGATGGGCACGCATAAAGTGACGTTCCCTTTCCTAATTTGCCTTCTTTGGTTTTTTTAAATCTTCCTTTTCTTTGTATTAGGCAAATAGGGGAAACCTAATGAGGGCAGCTCTCATTGCAGCCTGTTTACCCAAGAGAGATGGCCAACTAAGGAGCAGATTCCTTGGGATGTAAATGTTCAGTCAGGGCAGGAATATGTGATGAAGGCCAGTACCATCCCAAGTGCTGATGCCCTTGGAAGGCTCCTGGTTTATCTCTTAGCTAACCTCAACATTATTTTTATTTGTTAAAATATCACTGTGAGAACTGCTGAACAAGGCTGGAAATGAATTTATATCCTTCTCTTAGCTCCAGCCCTGGTTTACCGGCATTTAGCAAGAAGCATCCATATGGGGGTGGAAGTGAATTATTTGCAAAATCCCAGTAATCAATAAAGGCACCCTCACTTTCACCATATCTCACGCCACTCTTCCCTCGCGGGCGGTCCTCAAAAAGTTATTCATCCCCCTTGTTTTGCCGTATATTAGAAGGGGCTGCTTTCTGCTGTCATTATTAGCCGGCTTTTTGTTTAGTTATTTATTAGTTGGTTGCTCTTTTATAATGTCCGTGTTATCTCCAAAAATAAATTATCATGAAATAGAGTTAGCTCGCTACTTGCCAAAGTGGCATTTACCATCCTCAGCTTCTTTTCAGCGCGAGAGAAATAATGCGGCTCCGGCAGGGCGCTCGGCCAGGCCTCCTGGCCGGCCTCCAGCTCTTTCCCTGGCGGAGCTGCGGCTCTCTCTGTCTTCTCCTTTCCCTGTCCTGTGCTCAGTTTCCCACCCCAGTCCTTTTTATTTCTTTCCTTGCCCCAGAGGTGAATCTCTGCTGAGGAGCTGAAGTTGATTCTTAATTTTGTACGCATTGTTAGTCTCAAAATAAGGAGGAGACTAAAAATGTGTTGGTGCCCAGCTTGCTGGCAGTTATGATGCTTTGAACTGATCTGTGTGGAGTGCTTTTCAGAAAGGAATTCCTTTATTTTGTATTTATTTATCTATTTATATATTTATTTACGTATTTATTTAGGAATACTCTAAATGCCTGCAGCCTCTTGCGACATAAAAGTCAACTGAATTGGAGCTGGCATTGATTGACTTTAACATCTCCTGCTTTTCTTGACCTGTTTTATTCTATGGTTACCCAACATGGTTCAGTTTTGAACCCAGACCTGGGCAGGAGGTGGGAGGAGGTGGATGTGCTTGGTGTGGATTTGGATCTGCCCCTCACCTCTTCCCATTCCTGCCCCCTGCCTGTCCCTCAGCTGGGATGTTCCTTGCCCAGCTCCCAGCTGAGTGTCCCAGAGGAGGAGAGGAGGTTAGGCGGGGAGGCGAGCGCTCGCCCGCCGCTAGACGGCCGGAGATTGACGCTGCTTGTTGTGTTATTTTGCAGGTAAAGATGAGCCCAGCAGCTACACGTGTACGACATGTAAACAGCCTTTCAACAGCGCCTGGTTCCTCTTGCAGCACGCGCAGAACACACACGGCTTACGGATCTACCTAGAAAGCGAGCACGGCAGCCCCCTGACGCCACGGGTTGGTATCCCAACAGGACTAGGTGCAGAGTGCCCTTCCCAGCCACCTCTCCACGGGATTCACATTGCAGACAATAACCCTTTTAACCTGCTCAGAATACCCGGCTCGGTCTCGAGGGAGGCGTCGGGGCTGGGAGAAGGGCGTTTCCCACCCACGCCGCCCCTCTTTAGCCCTCCCCCGAGGCACCATTTGGATCCGCATCGCATTGAGCGCCTGGGTGCGGAAGAAATGGCTCTGGCCACCCATCACCCTAGTGCCTTTGACAGGGTGCTGCGACTGAACCCCATGGCGATGGAGCCCCCCGCTATGGATTTCTCCCGGAGGCTGCGGGAGCTGGCCGGCAACACCTCCAGCCCACCCTTGTCCCCGAGCCGGCCCAGCCCTATGCAAAGGTTGCTGCAGCCCTTCCAGCCCGGCAGCAAGCCCCCGTTCCTGGCCACGCCGCCCCTCCCTCCTCTGCAGTCTGCTCCTCCTCCCTCCCAGCCCCCCATGAAGTCCAAGTCCTGCGAGTTCTGTGGGAAGACCTTCAAGTTTCAGAGCAACCTGGTGGTCCACCGCCGGAGCCACACGGGGGAGAAGCCCTACAAGTGCAACCTCTGCGACCACGCCTGCACGCAGGCCAGCAAGCTGAAGCGCCACATGAAGACCCACATGCACAAGTCCTCCCCCATGACAGTGAAGTCGGACGACGGGCTCTCCACCGCCAGCTCCCCTGAGCCGGGCACCAGCGACCTGGTGGGCAGCGCCAGCAGCGCCCTCAAGTCCGTGGTGGCCAAGTTCAAGAGCGAGAACGACCCCAACATGATCCCTGAGAACGGGGATGAGGAAGAGGAGGAGGAGGAGGAGGAAGAGGAGGAGGAGGAGGAGGAAGAGGAGGAGGACTTGAACGAGAGCGACAGGCCGGACTATGGCTTTGGGATGAGCCTGGAGGCGGCCCGTCACCACGAGAACAACTCGCGGGCTGGCGAGGAGGGCCGGGCGATGCCGGACGTCATGCAGGGCATGGTCTTGAGCTCCATGCAGCACTTCAGCGAGGCCTTCCACCAGGTCCTGGGGGAGAAACACAAGCGGGGCCACCTCCCCGAGCCCGAGGTGCACAGGGACACTTGCGACGAAGACTCAGTGGCCGGCGAGTCCGACCGCATCGACGAGGGGGCCGTCAACGGCCGGGGCTGCTCCCCGGGGGAGTCCGCCTCGGGAGGCCTGTCCAAAAAGCTGCTGCTGGGTAGCCCCAGCTCCCTGAGCCCCTTCTCCAAACGCATCAAGCTGGAGAAGGAGTTCGACCTGCCGGCCGCCGCCATGCCCAACACCGAGAACGTTTACTCCCAGTGGCTGGCGGGCTACGCCGCCTCCCGGCAGCTGAAGGACCCCTTCCTCAGCTTCGGCGACTCCCGACAATCGCCCTTCGCCTCCTCCTCCGAGCACTCCTCGGAGAACGGCAGCCTGCGCTTCTCCACGCCGCCGGGCGAGCTGGACGGAGGGATCTCAGGCCGCAGCGGCACGGGAAGCGGAGGGAGCACCCCCCATATTAGTGGCCCGGGCCCTGGCAGGCCCAGCTCAAAAGAGGGCAGACGCAGCGACACTTGTGAGTACTGTGGGAAGGTCTTCAAGAACTGTAGTAATCTCACCGTCCACAGACGGAGCCACACGGGCGAGAGGCCGTATAAGTGTGAGCTTTGCAACTACGCCTGCGCCCAGAGTAGCAAGCTCACCCGGCACATGAAAACACACGGGCAGGTGGGAAAGGACGTTTACAAATGCGAGATTTGTAAGATGCCTTTTAGCGTGTACAGTACCCTGGAGAAACACATGAAAAAATGGCACAGTGATCGAGTCTTGAATAACGAGATAAAAACTGAATAGAGGTATATTCGTACCCCCCACCCCCATCCACACCGCCCCCCCC
>NW_024503124.1:2573847-2643847 GCF_017590055.1 Onychostruthus taczanowskii
CCACCCCCCACCCCGCATCCCCGTAGAGATTTTCTAGTCCCTTGTGATGGAAGTCATGGAAGCTAAGGATATTTGGAAAGTGCTTGTCACCAGCACACCCTGTTTATTTTCTTTTTGTTCTCACCGTTTGAATGCATGATCTGTATCGGGGCAATACTATTGCATTTTACGCAAACTTTGAGCCTTTCTCTTGTGCAATAATTTACATGTTGTGTATGTTGGGGTTTTTTTTTTTTTTTTTTTGGTTTTTTTTTTTTTTATTTTGTTGGTTTTTTTTTTTTTTTTTTTTTGGGTTGTTTTTTTTTTTATTTTGGTTGGTTTTGTTTTTTTTAATTTCTTTTTTTAAAAAATTTTTGGATTAGACAGCATGTATGGTATGTTATGGCTGTTTTTAAATTGTCCCTGATTAGTTGCTGAGCAAACACGTCGCTGTTTCCAATTCCGTTCGGGAAAAAAAAAAAAAAAAAGGAAAAGAAAAAAAAAAAAGGGGAAAAAAAGAGGAGGGGGGGGGGAGGAGGTGGAGGAGGAAAAAAAAATAAAAAAAAAACAAAAGTGAAACAAAACCAAACCCGAGAGCAAACAAAACCGACCATGCTGCATACATCCTGTAACACATATCATGTACAGTTTTGTTTTGTGACGTGCAAAGGAAAACTCGCTGTGGGTGACCCTCTGCGGACAGGACCGATAGCACCGAAGAAGCGTTGTGTTAGCCTAGACCACTGTCTTAAACAGTAAAAAATAAACCCGCCATTGGAGACAGAGTTCCCCTCGGGAGCACTAAAAAAAGGCCTTTAATTGGGAATAACCGATCACCACCAGTCAGGAAGAGGTAGATTTCTCTTAACATTTAATTTCAAACGCACCCACCCACAAAAATAATAATAATAATGATAATAATAATAATAATAATCAGTAATCCGAGTGCCTTGGGTCTGTCACGGCCGATGCCGGTGGCTCCTTTCTGCTCGTCCTCCACGCGTAGCTCGTCGCCACCTCGCTCCCCTCACAACGCCGGCCACCTAGGAACGAAGAGGGAAGAGGAAACTAAGGAAGAGAAAGAAATGACCCGCTCAGTCCTAGTTAATCATCATTCTCCTCTGCCTTTTATTGTTATTATTAATTATTATTATTACAATTTTTTTTTTTTTAAACTGATCGTACCAGTCTAAAAACCTGCTTGGCTCGTGGAGAGAGCTTAAAACGAGATGTAGAGCCTTCCCCCCGCCTGCCCTGCCCCAAACTTTTATTCCCCCTCCCCATCAATGATTAAATAGAATGTGAAACGTGCAGAGGCCCTTCAACACCATTAAACACACAATAAAGGAAATCCGTTTTATGAAGATATTTACTTTTAATAATATCTTTTATTGATTCTGGCACCAAAACAAATAAATCCGGAGCCACTTGGTTGTCAAGCTGACAATCAAATTATAAACTTTAAGACCTCATGTATACCGTATAAAAAATAAAATAAAGACTGGCAATAATATTTTACCGAGTGTAACAGATAGAGGAGCAAAAAGATAAATAAATTGTGATTTATTAGCACAATGTGGTACTGTTTGCCATTTAAAACTAGAACAGGTGTATAAGCTAATATCGACACAGTGGTGATTAACTATGAACTCTTACAAGACTTGCCTTTAATGTGATGCTTTGGAAGAAGCAACAGGAAATTAAAAAAAAAAAAAAAAAAAAAAAAGAAAAAAAGCATCCCAGTAGCAGTATCTGTTTGTGCTCCCTAAAAGTTGTCCTTCATTTTTTTTTTTTTTCCCATCCTCTGTGTGCTATTTGTGTTGACGTGGAAGAGGATTCCTTGTTTTATTCCTAAGCTAGCGCCCGCCCCGGTTGGTGTTCAAATAGCACTTGACTCTGCCTGTGATGTCTGTATCTTTTCTTTAATCGAAGGTACAGAGGTTGAGTATAAAATAAGACTGCTCAGATAGGACAATTAAGTGCACTGTACAATTTTCCCAGTTTACAGGTCTATACTTTAAGGGAAAAGTTGCAAGAAAGCGGAAAAGAAAAAAAAAAAAAAATTAAAAGAATGAAAATTCAACATACATTGATGAGCATAAAAAAAAACCAAGCAAAAACAAAAACAAACCCACAAAACCCCACAAACTTTGCCAGCCATTTACTTGACTAATGAGCTTATCTTCTCGGACGCGACATTACAGCGCTGTGAATGGAAACAGACTCTACACTCACATAAAATGAATGATTGCTTTCACTCCTACAGTGCAAGGATTTTTTTTTTTTTGTACAAAAAAAAAAAAGGTTTTAAAAAAAAAAACCCCAAAAACTTTTTTTTAAATAAAAATTTTAAAAAATTTTTTTTAAGGAAGAAAAAGAAAAAAAAAAAACCAAAAAACCTTTTTTTAAATATAAACGTTAAGAAAATTTTTTAAAGGAAAAAAAGAAAAAAAAAAAAACCCACAAAACCTTTTTTTAAATATAAATGTTAAGAAATTTTTTTTAAGGAAGAAAAAGAAAAAAAAAAAACCACAACACTTCATTATGTTTAGGGGGAAATTGTATTTTAGGGTTCATTGTCTTGGTGGTGTACAAGACTTGTTACTCATTTTAAAATGGTAGTGGAAATTCTATGCCTTGGATATACACAGCTCTTCAGGTTGTATAAAAACATGCATTGGGGAAAGGTTTTAAGATTATATAGTACTTAAATATAGGAAAATGCACACTCATGTTGATTCCTATGCTAAAACACATTTATGGTCTCTTTTTTCTGTATTTCTAGAATGGTATTTGAATTAAATGTTCATCTAGTGTAGGCACTATAGTATTTATATTGAAGCTTGTATTTTTAACTGTTGCTTGTTCTCTCAAAAGGTATCGATGTACCTTTTTTGGTAGTGGAAAAAAAAAAAAAACCACAGGCTGCCACAGTATATTTTTTTAATTTGGCAGGATAATATAGTGCAAATTATTTGTATGTTTCAAAAAAAAGAAAAAAGACAAAAAGACAAAAAAGGTGTGACATTGTACAGATCCGAGGCCATCTAATGGCCCTTTGGGGGAAACCTGTTCCGATGTCACGCTGCTGGCCGTCACAGAGGGGTGTACATATCTTTTTTCGTTCTTTTTTCCTGCTGCCATACTGTATGCAGTACTGCAAGCTAATAACGTTGGTTTGTTATGTAGTGTGCTTTATGTCCCTTTCCTTCTATCACCCGACATTCCAGCATCTTAACTTCATATGCAGTAAAAGAAAGAAAGAAAAGAAAGAAAAGAAAAAACCGTTTTGCAGTTTTTTTCATTGCCAAAAACTAAATGGTGCTTTATATTTAGATTGGAAAGAATTTCATATGCAAAGCATATTAAAGAGAAAGCCCGCTTGAGTCAATACTTTTTTGTAAATGGCAATGCAGAATATTTTGTTATTGGCCTTTTCTATTCCTGTAATGAAAGCTGTTTGTCGTAACTTGAAATTTTATCTTTTACTATGGGAGTCACTATTTATTATTGCTTATGTGCTCTGTTCAAAACAGAGGCACTTAATTTGATCTTTTATTTTTCTTTGGGGTTTTTTTTGGGGGGGGGAATTTTTTTTAAAAACTTTTTTTTAATTTTTTTTTTTTTTTTTTTTTTTTTTTTTTTTTTTGGGATTTGGATGACCAAAGGTCATTACAACCTGGCTTTTTATTGTATTTGTTTCTGGTCTTTGTTAAGTTCTATTGGAAAAACCACTGTCTGTGTTTTTTTGGCAGTTGTCTGCATTATCCTGTTCATACACCCATTTTGTCCCTTTATTGAAAAAATAAAAAAAAAACCTTAAAGTACACAGTGTCAGCTTCTGGTGTCCTCATTTGACACACGCTGTAGGTGGCTTCCAGCAGCAGGCTGTAGGGGAAGGTCCCGCGCAGGGGCTCCAATCCCCAGGGAGCGCCCACCACCCAGCTTGGCCTTAAACCATCCCCTCAGGAAGAGGATTTTTGGGCTAAGGAGTTCACTGTCCGGCCAGTGGAAGGTGTTTGCAGTCTGGACCTGTAGCTTTGGGATTTTTCCCCCCCTCTAGATCAGGAGTGAGCTGTGAGCCCCTCACCGCGATAGCCTGCGGCACCCCCGGCCTTCACCCGCTCTGAGCAGGGCCTTCCCTCCCCGCTGGGCGGATCTGTGGCAGAAGAGGTGAGCAAACCGGCAGCTCCGCAGCCCCCCGGGGCTCCCCGTCCCCGGCTGCTTTTGGGGACGGGGTGAAATCAGCCGCTGGCGCCAGGAGCTGATTTCCCTCGGGGGGCCGAGGTCTCTGGGATCGCACTGAGCCCGGCCCAAAGCTCCCAGCCCCGCTCCCGGCTGGAGCTGGGAGCTCCCTTCTTTTCTCCCCGGGCTTTGATGTTTTTTTCTTTTTTTTTTTTTTTTGCAGAAATTGCAAAGGGAATTGCAGGTTTCTGTGCATTGTCTCTAAAATCCGGAGTTCAGGTCCCCCCTGTCCCCCCTTAGGGGTCTGTGTATGTTGTCAGTTTGACAAATACTGCATGTTGCAGCATCTCTTTACTTTATTAAAGCACATACCGCTGTGATATTGTCTCTTGCTGTTCCTAGTGTAATGGATTTAATACTATTTTTTTCTTTTCCTTTTTTTGATTTCTGTAAAACCTTCCAGTTGTTCTGTTGTCTTCTTGTGATGGCATCATTTGTTGCCCGTATTTTGCCCGGCGCCTTCTGAAGGGGAGGTTTGGAATTTTAAAAAAGACAGAAATACCTATCTAAAGAAAAAAAAAAATATAATTTTTCTAAGATTTGAAAACAATGTAGTAAAGCTCCATTTTAATCCTGGAAGACAAGGGGGGAAGGTTTTGTTGTCTGGGCTAGTGGGATGAGAGTGCGGGAGGGCTGGGAAGGTGCTGGCAGTGCCCCCTGAGCTGCGCTCCCCTTCAGCAGGCTGGTACCCGCTGGCTGGAGCCGGAGTGGTGCCAGAGGGATCCCTGGCATAGGGGAGGCAGAGTCCCACCCCTGCGTGGGGAGCTCGAGGTGGCAGGCATGGACATGGGCTGTTCCCTGGAGGGCCAGTGTCCGCAGGGATGCGCTTTGCAGCTGCCGTGATGACGCATCTTTTGATCCTGTGCCACGAAATACCTGAGCGGAGCCCGGTCCCTCCCTCCCTGTCCCCATTTTTATTGCTGGTTGTCGTGAGACCGTGGTGGAGGTGTTTCCTAGAGGACTGGGGTTAGCTGTGCCCGGGGTCGAGCGTATTTTTTAAAACTTTTTTTTTTTTTTTTTTTTTTTTTTTTTTTTTTTTTTTATTATTTGGATGACCAAAGGTCATTACAACCTGGCTTTTTATTGTATTTGTTTCTGGTCTTTGTTAAGTTCTATTGGAAAAACCACTGTCTGTGTTTTTTTGGCAGTTGTCTGCATTATCCTGTTCATACACCCATTTTGTCCCTTTATTGAAAAAATAAAAAAAAAACCTTAAAGTACACAGTGTCAGCTTCTGGTGTCCTCATTTGACACACGCTGTAGGTGGCTTCCAGCAGCAGGCTGTAGGGGAAGGTCCCGCGCAGGGGCTCCAATCCCCAGGGAGCGCCCACCACCCAGCTTGGCCTTAAACCATCCCCTCAGGAAGAGGATTTTTGGGCTAAGGAGTTCACTGTCCGGCCAGTGGAAGGTGTTTGCAGTCTGGACCTGTAGCTTTGGGATTTTTCCCCCCCTCTAGATCAGGAGTGAGCTGTGAGCCCCTCACCGCGATAGCCTGCGGCACCCCCGGCCTTCACCCGCTCTGAGCAGGGCCTTCCCTCCCCGCTGGGCGGATCTGTGGCAGAAGAGGTGAGCAAACCGGCAGCTCCGCAGCCCCCCGGGGCTCCCCGTCCCCGGCTGCTTTTGGGGACGGGGTGAAATCAGCCGCTGGCGCCAGGAGCTGATTTCCCTCGGGGGGCCGAGGTCTCTGGGATCGCACTGAGCCCGGCCCAAAGCTCCCAGCCCCGCTCCCGGCTGGAGCTGGGAGCTCCCTTCTTTTCTCCCCGGGCTTTGATGTTTTTTTCTTTTTTTTTTTTTTTTGCAGAAATTGCAAAGGGAATTGCAGGTTTCTGTGCATTGTCTCTAAAATCCGGAGTTCAGGTCCCCCCTGTCCCCCCTTAGGGGTCTGTGTATGTTGTCAGTTTGACAAATACTGCATGTTGCAGCATCTCTTTACTTTATTAAAGCACATACCGCTGTGATATTGTCTCTTGCTGTTCCTAGTGTAATGGATTTAATACTATTTTTTTCTTTTCCTTTTTTTGATTTCTGTAAAACCTTCCAGTTGTTCTGTTGTCTTCTTGTGATGGCATCATTTGTTGCCCGTATTTTGCCCGGCGCCTTCTGAAGGGGAGGTTTGGAATTTTAAAAAAGACAGAAATACCTATCTAAAGAAAAAAAAAAATATAATTTTTCTAAGATTTGAAAACAATGTAGTAAAGCTCCATTTTAATCCTGGAAGACAAGGGGGGAAGGTTTTGTTGTCTGGGCTAGTGGGATGAGAGTGCGGGAGGGCTGGGAAGGTGCTGGCAGTGCCCCCTGAGCTGCGCTCCCCTTCAGCAGGGTGGTACCCGCTGGCTGGAGCTGGAGTGGTGCCAGAGGGATCCCTGGCATAGGGGAGGCAGAGTCCCACCCCTGCGTGGGGAGCTCGAGGTGGCAGGCATGGACATGGGCTGTTCCCTGGAGGGCCAGTGTCCGCAGGGATGCGCTTTGCAGCTGCCGTGATGACGCATCTTTTGATCCTGTGCCACGAAATACCTGAGCGGAGCCCGGTCCCTCCCTCCCTGTCCCCATTTTTATTGCTGGTTGTCGTGAGACCGTGGTGGAGGTGTTTCCTAGAGGACTGGGGTTAGCTGTGCCCGGGGTCGAGCGTAGCCTGGGTGTCTTCTAGAGCGGGCGCTGTACCCTGGGTCCATCCTATGGTGGTCGGCATCCCACTCCCTTTCCTTGTACTGTGTTTTACTTGCAAAATAATCGTATATAAAAGTACATAGGCAGGCATCTGCAGGTATCCATACACAGGCAGGTAGACCTGTGCTGCTACAAGATTAACCAGTGGAAAGCAAACCATTGACTTGGTTATCGGGCGCGCAATTCCCAGTTTTCCCAAAGCTGAATTTTCCAGGTTTCCCAGAGAGGAGCGAGCCCGGCGGGTGCGGTGTTTTGGAGGAAGGAGCGGCGGGAGCAGCGGCTCCCGCTGCAGGAGGAGTGGTGTGAGCAGCGGCTGGCGAGGGCGTAGCTTGATGTCCTTGTCACCCCCACCCCAAAGCAGGTGCTGATGGCTGTGGTGGTTTTCTGCCAGGGCAGTGAGTTAGTGGTGTGACGAACCCGCTGAAGTTTCTTGACTTGGCGCGTGGATGTCCCAGGCCCCACCGTGAGCTCTGGAGCTGCTTTGGCATCCCGTGCACGCGTGACCTGTGCTCCCTAGAAACGTTCCTGTGCAAAAAGATGTCTCTAGGAATGAGTGATATTTGGGTAACAGAGTCTATTGTTAAAATCTCAATCCCTGTCAACTTTTGAGGGGGAACGTGGGTTTATGGCATAGACCCTTCAGTGTCTGATCTCCTGCAAACAGAATGATTATTGTAATGAAGGCGCTGAAACAGTATCCAGAATTTAAGCTACAGATGTTTCATATTATTATGTTTCCAAGGGCTGAGATAATACAGGAATAAGAGATATCATGTCTTTGCTTGACATTCAAGAGGCTGTGGCGTATCTGATGAGATGCAGTTTTGAGGTTTATCTTAGTGCGGAATTTGTACCCAAAAGGAAAATGACACCAGCTGCTCTCTTAGATCCCTCCTTCTCTTTTTTCCTCCAATAAAGGTTGAAACCCTCTTCTGGCGGATGCATGGACAAATTGTAGTATTGACTAGGAGAGAGTGATACTGCCCGGAGGGCTCTTTGCCAGAGCTGCTGAAGAGATGCTGCTCCTCGAGCCCAGATGCTCGGCTGCTGGTTTCCAACAAGCCACAGGGATGCAGGAAGTTCAGGAGGCATGGGGGAACCCCAAGGTTTTGTGCCCCTCAGCAGGACTTAAGCTTTGCAATGGTGGTGTGCTAGTGGCCGGGATGGCTGTGCTGCTCTTGGCTGCCTTGGAAGTCCCAGCCAGCTTTAACGTTAGCCTGGAAACTTGGGCTCAGGCAGGAGCAGCAACCAGCCCTCCCTGGAGAGAAACCAGGCACGGCACTCTTGACTTCAAAGGAGACACTCCAGCTAACACCCACTGAAGATCTGGCCTAGGAAGGAGCTGGTTACTAAGTCCTGATGGCAGCTCACATGTAGTAGCCCTTTAACCACTCTTTTAAGTATTGAGGAAGTAAATTCCATGGAAACCAGCTCCCCATTGGTCTGCCAAGGTGGATTTTGAGGAGTGTGTTGATGATGTGTCGGCCTTGCCACCGGCGTAGCCCTTAGCCTGTCGTGTGGGTAGCGCGGTGCTGGGGGATCGGGCCTGGAGCAGGGGCTGGGAGCTGGGAATGGTTGCTTTCCAGTGCCCCATCCCATGCTGCTGCAGTCCATGGCTTTGCTGGGCGTGGGCTGGGGCTGTGCAGCTCGAGCTTTGCTGCTGCGGCGAGCGCGTCCGTGGCGCGCGACATCCGCCGTGCTGGGAGCTGGGAAAAGCCCTGGGTGAACCACCCGCCGTGTGCCGTGTTAACCGTTCCAATGGCTTTCAGCAGGGCCTTCAGCACCTGGGGGAAGCCCACGAGGGTTTGGGAAAGACTAGGAGGAGGTTTGCAAGACAGGCTGGCTTGGTCCCTGCTGCCCAGTATAGCCCAGAGGTTTTTCTTCCTAAACGATCCCTGTGGTTCCTGCGTGGTGCCGAGGATGCCGGATGCGGGAGCGTGGCCTGAGAGAGGAAGGGCTCCGTCCTGCCCAATCCCCTTGTGGCAGTTGGGTGTCCTGGTTGTTAGAGACAGAGAAGAGACAGAAAGAGAAGTAGGAAAAGGGAATGACTCACACCGTGGGCCGTGTCACACCTGTTCTCTCCTCTGTCCCCATGCTCTCTGTAGGTTCGGCGTACCCCCCCAGCTGGCGCAGCGCCCAGGGAGCCCCGGATGTCTGGCAGTTTTCGGATGGAAGTTCAAGAGCACTTAAATTCTGAAAGGAGGTGAAGCTGGGGCGAGCGGCCGGCGGCGTCTCGGCGTCCGGAGGTGGCCTCTGTCCTGCTGGCTCGCCGCATCCCCGGGAGAGCCTGAGGAGTCACCCGCCGACAGCAGCGCTCCCCGGGCTCCTCCTGCCTGCAAGACTATCGTATTTATATTTTGTAATAGAGTACAACACTTCTTTGGGGTTGGTTTTTTCGGGTTTTTTGGGGGTTTTTGTTTTTTTTTTTTTTTTTTGTTCATTGGTTTATTTTTTTTCATTTTCTAAAAACAAATGAAAAAACCCCACCCACCAAGGTCAAGGGCTTAATGATGGCTTCGACTGGCTCCTTTCCCCATGGAAAAGACTGTCTTGCTCTCGTGGACAACCCGGCCTGTTGGTTATCCCCGCAACGTGCCATTCCTCGGGAGGCACATCTGATGTGATGAATTAAAAATAAAGCAAAACACAGTGTAGGTCTGTGGGTGGGTGGGAAATTGCCATAATAAATGTTGGAGCTTTAGGTTTTGTTTGCTCTGTCTTTAATTTTTAATGCTAACAAGGGCCAGACGGCTGGTGTGACTTTGTGTTCCCGTACCGGCTGCAGACAAGCAAGTGCTGGGCTTTCACCGGGGATGGCGTTGGCACGAGGAGCTGCCTGGCCCAGCAGGCAGGACAGACCTTTCCCGCAGAGCTAGGCCAGGAGCTGGGCTTAGGCTGGGCACCCCGAGCACTGCCGAGCCGCCCCTGGCCTTTGGCGATGCCGAAAGGGAGGGTTTCCCATCTCTCCTGCCTCGTCCTTGGTGAATGCCGGCTGTCGTGTTGCATTTCTGCTCTTGAGCTCTTTTGTACTTTTGGGGCCGCTGGGCTCCGCGACGCCCGCGCGTGTCCGAGCGAGGAGAAGCGAGGCCAGCGCAGGTTTTGGAAGCACGAATCTCAGTCGTGCTGAGAGTCAGAGCAGGGGATGCAGAGCCCTGCCCTGAGCTGGGGGAGCTGCTGCTGCCGCCAGGTTGTTGTCCCGGTGTTTCCCAGGCTTTGCAGCGGGGACTGGCCAGCCACGCGCGTCCCCGGCTCGGCGCTGAGCACCCGCCCAAGGAGCGTCCTGGTTCGGGGCCCAGGCGCTTTGCGGGACAGAAGATGGGTGATGTGTGAGCTTTGTGCCGGCTCCGATGGGATTGATAGGCTGTGGCTGCTCGTGCCTGTGCTGACGAGAGGGAATGGACCTTATTTGGTGAAAGAAGCCGGCTGGGTAGCGAGCGGAGTGGCTGGCTGGCCGTGTCAGGCTGCTGGGATCAGCGGGATGGAGCCAAGTCATGGGGAAGGGCCCGGTGGATCGGTTGGCTTTGTGTTTTGAGTTCAGTCTCACCCCTGTTCTGCTCATCTCCTTGCTCACAGTCTGAGCGAGACCCCCGCTTGGGGTGACTCTCTCCTGGTGGAACGGCCCTAGGGAAAAAGTGTTGCCTTTTCCACGGGCGGCGGTTGCTCTTTTGTTGTTTAAAACCCCAGGCTGTGGTTTTCTCATGGTGCCCTGGGCACAGCACAAGCACAGACACTTCAGTACCTTAAACTCTGGCTGGGGTGGGCAGCAGGAGCATCTCTGAGGGGTGCCACAGCTCGGAAGCCTGGAGGGCTTGGTGGGCTGGGACACAAAGGGAGCTACTGCTGCTTCTTCTGAGGTGATTTGGTCTTTGAGGGCAAACCACCCAAAAGTCTACGCACAGCCCCAGCTCTTTTTTTATCATGAGGGGATGTTTTTAAAGTTTCTTCCTAACCCAGCCTGTGCTGCCAGCTCTTGTGTCTGCTCCTAAGGGGTTTCTGAGCCTGGGAAGGGTGAATCCTGTTGGATTAAGCACCTGATTGATTGTGGGTGGAGAGTTGGACACCTGCTCCTGCCTGCCCTGGGGATCTCTGCTCCAGGCAGCTGTGTCAGACCAGGGCTGGTGGAGTCACTCCCTGCAAAGGGGTTGCTCTGCTCCTTTCTCTGGTCAGGACTCACCTGGTCTGTACCCACAGCAGCCTGGCCCAGGCTGCTGGGAAGCTGCTTTGTCAGGGGTTCCAGCATGCTGTTCTTCTGGGGGTGTCTGACCCTTGCTTTGTGTGAGCACAGGCCAAACTCAGTTGGTGGATGTCTTCTGGGCTGGCTGGTTATGCTTTTGCTGATGGGATCTGCTTTCTCTGGCTGTGGCTTGTCTCTCCTTCAGCAGGCAGCGTGAGGGCAAGGGCTTCTCCCAGGAAAAGCGAGAAATAACAAAGTGGGGATGGCTGAGTGTGTTCTGCCAAGCACAGAAGTGATACCTGAAGTGCTGAAGATGTAGTCAAATAGTCTTTAAAATGTCTATTTTTTAATACAGTTGTTAAACTCTCCCCCAACTCTTAGGGCTTTGAAACATCTTCAGAATTCGTGTTGCCTTAATGGGTGCAATGTCTGTGCTGAGAGCCCCTGTAAGCCCTGGGGCTCCTCTCCCTGCCTGCCAGCCCTGCTCCTGCTCCTGCTCCAGACTCTGCTGTGGCTCCTGCAGAGCACCAGGACAGCCTCAGCACCAGGTCTGGTGGAGATTCCAAAGGGTTTCCACTGCCCTGGGTGACCTGGGAGGGCTCTGTGCTTTAATTAAGGGTGACATCAGGGTCCTCTTTTTGTCTGACCAGGGCTTGGCTGAGTCCCCTTGCTGTGTGTGTGCTTGGGATCACCAGCAGCTTAATGAGTTTCTGCCAATTAACTAGAGTCCAAGGTTTCCTGTGAGGGGAGGGCTGGGAAGATATTAGTCTCAAAGCTGGAGGTTGCTGGTGCAAGAGGGGCAATATTCCCAGGGGTTTTGTATTTTGGCATATTCTCCAGGTGTTGGTCTGCACATCCAAATTGGAAATAAGGTGTGGTTGTCCTTTATTAAGAGAACAAAACTCCTAAAGTTTTGGGGTTCTTAATAAAGAAAAGATAAATGTTCTTCCCAGTCCCAGGGGCTGAGATGAACAAGATTCCTGGGAATCACCTGGCTTAACTTTGAGGTTTTGGGTTTAAAAAGCTGCTTTCAGACTTGGAGATGATCTGACTATGCTGTGTTTGACTTCTAAGCACACTTTTCCTGACACTAAAATGCAGCAAAGGTCAAGCCTTTTGTGAAGCCTAGCTTAAATGTTGCTTTCAAAATAATGTATGTTTTGGATTCGTGATGCATCTGGGCTGTGGATTTTATGAGATGCAAGACCTCTCCCCAGAAGGGGTCTGAAAACAGATTTTGTCAGTGAGTTTCCAAACAAAACTGCCAAGCTCCTTGTGGTTTTTTTTCAACCCCAGCTTTGTGTTGGGTCCCACTAAGTGACTGTGTTTCAGCAGCACTGTGGTGTCGGTGGGTGACAGCACAGCTGCGGGCTCTGGGGGAGGGTGGAGGGAAGCTCCATCCTCCTTGGGCTGCTGGAGGTTATTTTACCATCTTCAGCCTTTGCTTTGGGTTTGCATCTCCTTTCTTGTGTGTGTTTGAGCTGTCTGGGTGCTGGTGAGGCCTGGGGTGAGCCTTTACTTGTGGATTTTTTGGCAGCGAGGAGGGGGAGGACCTGCTGAGCATCCCTGCTGTTCCAGGGCTCCCTGCTCTGCTGTGGTGCTTCACCTGACCTCACTGAAAAGTCTCACTGAGGAGCGAGCTGAACCCCCCACCCCTCAAAAACGGGAGTGGTGCCTCATTTCCTTCTGCTGTTACTTTCTGCTTCTCCTCCCACCCAGCTTTCCCATTTCAGGCATCATCATTCAACTGTGTGTTGTATCTGCTACGAGTCAAACGTTGCTGCCCCTCCATCCCAATTTTCTCCCCCCAAAAATCATCCTCTTAGGATTCATCTTCTGCAGGGGTCCAAATAATCAGTAATTCCCACGGCAGGTGGAGTGGCAGGGGGCAGAACAACGACAGGATAAAACCCCTAAACCCCAAATACAGCCCTTACTCCTTAATCTCACTGGATAGAGTTACACATCTGGTGGAGGCTTGCTCGTTGTTGCCATTACTTTTATTGCATCTTTAGCAGTGATGAAGTTCAGACGGCAGAACCAGCGGGCCCCAATTTAATTTGTCCTGGCCTCCCGTAAGGAGCGCGGCGTGATCCCCGGGAACGCCGATCCCCACGGCCAGGGCAGGAGGAGGGGGAAAACCTGGGGCTGGCCATGGCAGCAGGAGGGTGGAGGTGCCTGTGCTGTGTGAGCATCACGTTCTGCACTGAGGGGCATGGATGGGCGGGTGGTTTCTCCCAACAAAATCCCACGTGAGGTGGATTCCCACCTTTTCTTGGCGGCCGGGGTGTGTGCGCCGCGACGCTTCCCGGGGTCGGTCCAGCCCTGAGGGCTCTTCCCTGGCCGTTCCCATGACCCTCCAGGTTTCCAGTGGTGATGTACAGAAGCTCCCACCTCTCCCCCAATGTCTGCATGTGTCTAAGGGCTATACAGGACTCGTTTACGGGCCTCCCGTCGGCGGGATATGTGCATGCAAAATGAAGGTTGTATTTGGCTTCTCATATTCGGATCTATATTCCATATTGTGTTGACCAAGAAAAACACCTCAGCCCCTGTGCTGAAGAATGTGATGGACTGATGACTTTCAGAAACGTACTGTAAATCAAGGAGGCTAATAAATACTTGCTATTAATAAAACGGGGCTACTGCCTTTCAAGTTATTTTCACCTTTTGCAGCATCCTAATTTAAATGGCACGAAGAAGGTGGTACCTTTGGACCTCTCCTCCTCCCCCAGCACTGTGTGGCTCAGCTGAACCCCCCCAAAGGCTTGGGCAGGAGTTTTTCCTCAATGAGGGGGTTTAGATGGAGCAGCCCAACCTCACAGAGCTGATGAGGGGCGACCCCAGTGGTGCAGGGTCCCCTTGGCAGAGGGTGGCCTCTGGCTGGGGCATCCCTGGGCTGGCAGATGATCCCCAGAGCTCAGTGCATCAAAGAGCCCCCAGCCAAAGGCTGCACCACCTGCACCAAGGCTCTAATGGCTCCCAGGTGGTGAGAGCACAGGCAGAGCATCCCCGGGCTGCTTAACCCCTTCCCTCAGGTTTCTCTGCCTCTGTGCACAGGGGCTGGCTGAAGGTGGTGGTGCTGGTGGCCAGGGGCTCCTGTCACAGACACTAGCAGGCAGCAGAAAATAATGGGGCTGTGAATTTGCTTCCTGAGTCTCTGTATCAGTGCTCGTGGTGCCCACAGGGCACCCTGTGTATAGCCCTGCCCTTGGAAACCCGGGACACTCTGGGCAGGGAGGGAGCAGGGGATGGAGCCCTAAATAAACCTTTTTTCCCTCTGAGTGGCTGTCCTCTCCCTGCCCTCCTCCTGCAGCTCTACATCGGCGAGCAGAGCCCGGTGGCTGTGGCACTTCTGTCCCCTTTCCCTGCAGGCAGAGAGTGTCCTCTGGCAGCCCTTGCTCCATGGCTTGTGGCCATGAAACCCCTCACTGGTGGGCATCCCGAAAACCCTCCTGTGCCCCTAATTCCACTATGGATAAAACTTATTTTTGTTGTTCTCCTTCCAACAGAACTTTTCCTTGCTCCCTGCCTGGCACGCTCCCCTGGGCTTTGGCTTTTCCATTTGGAGGCTTCGGGGAGGAACATCCCTTTGGGAGCTGCTCTACACCTGGCTGATCCAGTTGGCTTTTTTTTTTTTTTTTTTTGGTTGCCTAAAATCCCCCTTTAGCTGTTTTCCTTACTTTTTTCCCCTCTTCCCTCTCTCCCCTGCTGAAGAGGCAGCACCTTCCGCAGCTGTAGTGATTAAAGGGGAGGGGAAAAAGAAAAAGGAAAAAAAAAAAAAAGCTTATTTAAAGCAGAGTCTGGCAATATAAAATAAGGTGTGGAGGTGATGAATGATGCCGGGGTGCATTAAAGCAGGGGCTGGCATTTTCGACATCGCTCCTGCTCGCGGCGTTTGAGCGCTTTCGGAGCCCGGCTCTTTGGAAACGCCGAGCATCCGCCCCTGGGCCCTAATTCGGGCAAGTTTAAAAACGTCCTCTGGGATTTAGGCAAGTTCCTGCTGTTTTTCCTCTCCTGAAGACCCGGGTGCTGCTGCTCAGATTCGGGGCTGGGAGGCCACGGGAGCTCAGATCCCACCCTGGCCTTGCTCCGCCTGCCAGGGGAGAGGGGAGCGGAGGATGGGCGCCCCTGGAAGGTGCAGGGGTGGGAGAAGCCTCCCTGGCTTTTAAATGCTTTTTGGAAATGCATTCCCAGCACTGCTGTGGGAGGCAGTCAGGAGAGAGGGAGGAAAAGAGCAGAGCTCATTGCATGCGAGGAGCAAGGGCAGGTGCAGGGAAATTATGCATTTTTCCAGACTGGCTTATTCCCTTCTGTGTATTAAACATTATTTTAATATTCGAGTGACAATGTTTCATAATTAAGGCAAATGTAAGAGCTGGAGAGCACTGGAGAGCTGGGCTCGGTGTGGGGAGGTGAGGAAAGTTCCCACCCCGTGCCCAGGATTAACCCCAGGCTGCAGCATCCTCTCTGGAAAGGACAGAGCCTGGCTCTGGAACCCCAACACACCCCGTGCTCGGGCAAGGAAAACCTTTAACTCATAAAGGTTGTAATGTTAATACAGAAGAAAAGCCTTTTAAAAAATTACATTAGTTCACAGACATCTATTGAACTCATGAGGGGAAATCTAGCCCCTGAGAGATAGAAACTAAAGAGCTGAGCCATAAACCAGTACGATAACATCCTTATTATAAGATGCAAATTAAGGGGCCCAATTCACTTTAAAAAAGCATTATGAGTATTTAATTTTTCTAGTGGGAATCTCTGAAGTTGGCCTGTGTGTGGTTTTTTGCGCTGTGTACTTAAAATAAAAAAAGAAGAAAGTCAGCCAGGCCATGGAGGAGCTGCTGAAGGCAGAGCTGAGGATGCTGAGCGGGAGGAAGGAGCTGGTGCTGACGGGGGCAGCAGGAGAATCCAGCTCACACTGGATTCGGATGGGGAGCCCGTGGTGAGAGCCAGCAGCACTGCAGTGGGGTTTCAGTGGTGTAAAACAGGGTCAGAACCTGCCCTGGGTGTGTTTTATGTGTTTCATCTCCAGAGCAGCAGGCTGGGTCCCTGTGCATCCCCACTCTGACACCGGTGCCCTGTGGGTCGGGGGCCAGCTCTGGGCTGGTGCCCATCTGTGTTGTGTTTTGGGTTTTCTGCACAGCCCCTCCCTGCCCTCGGCCTTGCATCTCCTCCTGTGCTGCCAGGACGTTGCCAGCAGCGCTGTTGTTGCAGAAAACATTCAGTGCCAAAGGGACCACGGGACTTCTGGGTGCTGTGCTTGTGGCACTTCTTCACAAGGGGAGTGATTTGAGGCTTAACCATATCTGCTTAGTTGGGTTTTCCTGGCCATTTCTTGCTTCCTGGAGCTTTTAAAAGTTATTTTATTGTTTTTTTTCCTCCCCTCTGAAGTTGGAAGATGGTGCAATCGCTGCCCTTGGCTCTGTCCTTGCTGTTTGTCACATGCTGGAGGTTCAAGCCTCGAGCCAGGAGGAGGACTTGACATGCAAGGTGGGGACAGCTGGGACGAATAAAAAAGAGCCACAAAATACCAGGCCTATTCCCCATCCAGCTTTAGAGTAGGAAGATCAGGACTTGTTCAGAAAAGCACAGAAAATGTGGTACCCTCACTTCACACCCTCAAAGACAAAAGAGCTGGTTCAGCCACCTGCAAACCAGAGCCATCCAGAGCCCGGAATTGTCCTTTCAAATGCAGAAAATAAAACAAGAACCCTGCCCTGGAAGATTGTTTTTCAGAGGGGCATTACACTGCTCTCCTATATAATGTGCAAAGGTCACAGGCTGAGCAAAACAGTGAGACCAGGTAAATACATTCATTTGAAACCCGGGGATTTTATTTATTTTGTGGCACCGTAGAGCATCTCTCCAATTCTGGGAGTGAAACTGGAATGGGATGGGGGCTCTGCAGCTCAGCTTTGGGGTCAGGCTCTGTTCCCCCACCTCAGCTTCTGCCTGGGGTTCAGGGCATGAAATAACTGGGATTTTAATGTGCTGGGGAAAACCCTGCTCTCCAGGTGGTCCCCAATGGCTGAGCTTGGACAGGGTCTCTGCTGTGCTTTCAAACTTCTCATCCCAAGGCTGCCTCCTTATCCTCTTTCTGACAATCAAATACTTCTTTCCAAACCACTGTTTGCAAGGAAAATTGCTGCTTTTTAAAGCAGCACTGGTGCCCCCAGCCAGCAAGGTCCATAAAACAGTGCTGGGTAATGCCTGTGTCAGGCACTGGGCTGGCTGGGCCCCGAGTAAAAGGCTCCTTGCTTTGAGAGATTTTTTTTTTAAGAAAGAAAATAAATCCTGTGTACCTTATTCTTTTGTTTAAGAATCATAAATTCAGCAGCTAACAGGGCTAGGGGTGCATCTGGGCAGCAGCATGGGGCCATAGGTTAGTTAGCCTGGGAATATTTACGGGGCTTTGCCGGCCAGGCACACTGAGGGGGCTCAGGTATTAAACACCCATTAAACCCCTCCTAAAAACCAACAACAGACCAACCTTTTCTGATGGAGCAGGGCTTACCCTGATCCACAGACCCATAAAAATGGCTATTTCAGTGGTGTTCTCCCCCCACCTCCTCCTGAATCTGCACAGGGGCGCCTGGAGCGCCGTGCGGCTGTGGAGTGATGAGACCTTCACTTGTCGCTTCCAAAGCGAACTTTGTGGGAAGTCGAAGGATAAATACCCCAACAATATAAAGCCCGTGGACAAACCCCGCTGATAACTTTCCACATCCATTTCCAGCTCGTCTTGCACCCCCTAAACCTCCCCTTTTCCTGTCGATTCAGGAGCAGGAGCCCCATAAATCCTTGGGAAGCGGCTGCTTTATCGGGCGGCCCAGGTTGTCCCCGCCAAACCGCGGTTGGGCGGCGGGGATGAACATCTGCACGGGGGAAATCCTCCCTCCGCCGGGAAGGCGGTTGTGGTTCTCAGCTCCGGAGCTGTGAAATGGGGAAGGATGTCCTTCCCTGTGGCTGGCAATTACGGGGGGCAGAGGAACAGCCGTGCTCCTGCATCCCGGAGCAGCTCTCCGGCAGCAGAAGACGGGCGGTGTGCTGGAGAACAGAGCTGGTGATGGGCTGGGGAAGGGGTTGTAAAACCTCCCCGGGAGAGTAAATGCAGGTCTGTGCCCGTGTGTGGCTCCAGCAGCCCTTGGGAAGAGCGTTCCACATCACACAGCACCTTGGTGTATTAAAAAAAAATAAATAAAAACAACCCAAATCCCAGTGTCCCTTTGTGCTTGCGTTTCGTCCCTGGAAAGCCTTTAGCCTCCGGGAGCAGATGATGTGTTTGTGTCTCACAGCCCTCACACACTGAGGTTTGCACCACCAGAAAGGCCCAGGGACCCAAGGAAAGCTGGCTTCTCTTAGGAGCTGGGCTTCTCTGTCACTGGGAATGCTCTGCAGAGGCTGCAGGCAGAGTTTATCCAGGATGGAACGATGCCCAATATCTGATTTGCCATCCCTCCAGACGTGGTTCCTGTGTGGCTGGACTGCAGCTCCCTGGGACGTGCCGTGGGGCTGGATGCAGCTGGAATGCTGTGTGTGTTGAGGTGGCTGGGGACAAGGAGCTGGGAAACAGGGAATTACTGATTTGCAGCAGCACGAGTGGCTGCCTGGTACCTGGGTACAGGTGCTTCCTTCAGCTCCTGTGCTGCCTGCAGTGGATCAGCTGCCTGGGTGCATCCAGCCACAGCCAGAACATTCCCAGGTATGTTTTTTGGCTGGTTTGTTGGTTTGGCTATTTTTAAGTCTGTGGCAGAGGTCCTGCTTGGTGCCAGAAGTCTTTCCAGAGGTGCTTCTCTTCACCCCTCCCTGACACCTCAGCATGAGCGTGGGGCAAGGTCTGACTCCTCGCCTGCTCCAGCAACCCCCAGCCTGGGCTGGAGCAGCGGGGCTGCCTGCAGAGCAGGGCCACCAGCCCACTCCTCCTTTCCTGCATCCCTATGTTCTTCCACTTTGAAGGAAGAAAATGAACACCTCTCTGAGGTGCATTCAAGGAGGAAGCCTCAAAATCGGTGAGCAGCCTCAAAAATCAGCGGGAATCCCGAAAACACTTACCACTACTGTTTTTTTAAAATTTTAACGTTGCTTCCTGCGCTGCAGTGAGAAGGTAGAGGTGATTCCTCCTTGGCAGGGAGGTGCAGCAGGAAGGGGGTGATCTCTGCCCTGGCTCCAGCTGGGATGTGCTGCTCCTCCCACGTGGAGCCCCTGTGGCCGGGGCCCTTCTCCCTGCGCTGCCTGGCAGGTTTGGGCACGACTCGCCGGAGCCAGGGACAAGGTGGGGTGTTTCCTTCAAGGTCAGGATTTAGGTGGGTTGGCAGAGGGCTGTGGGAATGCTTTTAAGGTGTCGTGTTGCACGTTTGGAATTTTGATCTGTTTTGTTTTGCTGCAAACAGTGTCAAGCTCTCCTGCCCTGCCTTTGCCCCGTGGATGAGCAAAGAAGAGTTTGGGCTGCTGGAGATGGATGTTTTTCCATTGTCTGCATCCCACCCTGGTCCTCTGCTCAGCATTTTCCCTCCTCTTCTCCCCACCCAGCTCCCAAAATCACTCTCCAAGGAGGTCAATGGGCCCCCAATGCACCCCCACGTCCTCCCTCCTCGTGGGGCAATTAAGGGATGGGAATCAACCCCCAATTTTACATACTTGTAGTCACACTTGGAATATTAAAAACACCAGAATGAGAGTATCTTTGTACCACACAGAGAAATCTTTCAAGAATTGGGGTCCAGGGTCTGTGGAGAGAAGAATGATCAGCAGTAATTAAAGATGCACACGCCTTGTCTCTCAGAACCGCAGGCATTTTTGCAATGGATGGTCGAGGTGCTGCCTGCAGGAGTTTGGGGTGGCTGTGAGGGTGTGCAGCTCAGCAGCTGCCTTGCATTTATGTTACTGTTATTATTTAATGTGCTTTAATTGCATAAACTCTGTTCCATCAATGCTGGGCTCACAGCCTGGCCACGGCCCCTCCTGGCACCCTCTGCTGCAGATTAAAGACCTGGTGCCACCAAGCAGGGCTCACCACCTGGATTTGCGCTGCTGGCTCCCGTCAGGATGGGATATCAGCATGGGATAGCCCGAGGGCAAACCATCCTGGCACCTCCAGCAGCTCTGTCCTCCCTGTGCCTCTGGGAACTGGGGGACAGCCACATGCATGACCTGCTCCTCTGGCCTCTCCTGCACTACACTGCAGCCTCAGATGCATTTCTAACTCCTCTGAAACATTTTGGGTGTCTTTTTTGTTTTACACCTCTTTCCTTTCCTCTGATATGTCCAAATCATCTCACCCCTTCCTCAGCACTGACATAAAAATGCAGCTGAGAAAACGCTGAAGCTGTTTCCACAACTGCTGTGCTAAGAAGTAAAGTAAACCAGAAAGTTTAAGTTAAAGTTACTACACTGAGAGCTTCCTCTTTAAACCAGCTTGGGGCAGGGGGAAGAAGTGAGAGCCCTTGGTAATTAGATTCCCTCCCTCATCCTAATCGCATTAACAATAAGTCAGCTCTAAAGATCTGTTTCTTTTTAAGTTTTCTTGAATTTAGCCTTTGTCTGAGACTCTTGGAACAACAGAGCTGCAGTAAATATGATTAACCTGTAGGCAGTGGCTGGGGTACTTTGGCTGTGCCCTGTGGACACTCAGCCTGTCCTGGAGAACCACGGGGCTCTTGGAAAGCAGCCCCTGCCAAATCCAGGGAGTGGAACAGCCAGCGTGGTGAGCTGCTCCCTCTGACCAAGGAGGCTTCTTCTTAAGGGATAGTTTGGTGGGAAAAGCTACCTTTTCCTCAGCAGGGCTTTTTTTCCTCCATCCCTTTCCAGGGTTGGAGTTTTATTTTGGCAATGCCTCTTTCAATGCCTTCTACAATTCCAGAGTGCCAAATTCCTTTAAACTCTGCTTAAAGCAGATGTATATTGTGTATTTTCTCCTTTACAAGAAGAGAGGCTGT
The DNA here is from genome assembly GCF_017590055.1 of Onychostruthus taczanowskii. Lineage (NCBI taxonomy): Eukaryota > Metazoa > Chordata > Aves > Passeriformes > Passeridae > Onychostruthus > Onychostruthus taczanowskii. Next base: position 2,594,854 of record NW_024503124.1, read on the forward strand.
TGAGTTAATGGATAATAAGTGCTGGGTCCATGGGCTGCACAGAGGCACGGAGAGAAACCCACGGGCAGGGAGGATGAAGATAAAGCTCCCACACCAACATAGGATGTTCCCTTTCCCTTAAGTGAGGTCAGGACAGGTCTTGTTCAATTAGAGGTGAGCACTGAGGGCTTCTTGGTGACCTTCCACCGAAATTTTGTGCTGTTGAAAGCTGGTGGTTGCACAAGAGGCGGGCGGCGCTGCACCTCGGGACTCCTGTGAGCTCCTGACACATCATAGCTCCCCATCTGTTAGAAAAAAACCAGTGCTGATGCTTCAAAAATATTAATTGTTGGGGATCTCTGTAAATTATGGATTGAAGGAGTCTGTCCTCCATACTGCTTAACCCAAGTCTGTGCTCTGCAGGGCTTTTCTGCAAGAATTTCTACTGGGTATGAAGACAAGGAGCAGCGTGCTGATAACGCAGAGACCTTCAGCAGGAAAAAAGAGAGCTCATGTCCCCAAAACACAACTACTCCTGGATGCCATTAACTGGGAAACCTGTGGAGAAGGGGCACTGCAGTGTGCTGTCTCCATCAGGAGCACATCAGTGGGGCTGAAGCTGCTCAGGGATGGGGGACGAGCCAAGGGTGACACCACCACTTGCGGGGACTTCACTGTCCCATGGAGGCTGACATGAGGGCAGAGCTGGCTGCAGGCCACAGGCTCCTCTGACAGCACCAGGAGCCACCCAAGGAGCTAAGAAATGGGGACAGAGAGGATGGCAGAGACAAGGTGACATCCCTTAGACAGCTGTCCCACCAACCATCAGTGCTCAGTGATCCCCGAGGGCTGCCCTGCCTGGCCAGGGGTGTTAATGACCTTCAGCTGCGGCCGCCCTGTCCCTGACTGCCCTCAGCTGGGCCCTGCCCCTCTGCAGGTGTGCCTCGTGGGGCTGATTGCAGCCCCTCACGAAGGCAGCAGCCTTTGGGCTCCATTTTGGTGCTGTCTGGATGGCCTGAGGGTCCCCTGCAGCTCGTAAAGGCACTGCTAACAACAAGTTTGGGGTTTTTTTGGTGCTGTCGGGATGTCCTTGGGGTCCTGTGTGGGGTGAGCTCTGTCAGCCCCATCTGCTCTGCCCTGCTTGCACCTCAGCTGCCTTTGCGGGCCTGGCTGGCGCTGCCTGTGCTCTTCGTTTGCAGTCTGCCTGGCTCACAAAAGGACATTTTTGGGCTCAAACTCCCTCTGGGATTGTGCAAGCTTGGTGCTTAGACGTGCCAGCTTACTGTGAGTGTCCAGCAAGGGGGAAAGAAAAGAGAGGATGTGCTTACAGAGGACAGAGACTTTTGTGAGGCGCTTCCAGTTGAATTTTCCTCGTGCACCGTGCTGAGAGTCAGGGGCACCTCATCTTCGTGACCACCGTGGATTTTTCCTGCTGGGAAGGACAAGATGTTCACCAGGGAGCTGCTCTCCGTGGGGCAGGTGAGTGGCTCCTGTAGCTGCTGCTCTTTACAGCACTCCTGTCCTTAGGTCAACCCGCTGCAGACAGCTGTGATCTCTGCAGCATCTCTGCAGGATCTCACGAGGGGCACCTGCAATAGCTGTCCTATCTCAGTCCCTCTCCCACTTTTGCCAGAGGGGAGAGCTCCGTGTGGGCTGTGTGTGAGCTTTTTGGAATGCCTCTCTGCTCCCTGGCAAGAGAAATGCTTTGGGTGTTGTGAGAGTGCAGGGCTGTGCAGTGCTGCTCTAGAGCTGCAGGAACGCTCTGTGCTGGGCTGTTCATTGTGACAACATGGGTTGCTCTGTTTTTCTGGGCAGAAATAATTTTTTTTTTTCTTTCTTGTACCTGAAATTTCTGGTTTTGGGAAAGGCTGTACTTCAGTGTTCCAGTGGGCAGAACATTATACAGTTTTTTTTAAGTTTGAAGTTAATTGGTGGTTGGTAAGTGTTGACAAACTACAGAAAAAAAATCTCCAAACCATATTGCTTGGAGACACCAGTGCCTCTTGTGAGTGCTGAGAGGGAGGGAACGCTCAGCCTCTGATGTGCAGCTTTGTGCCATGCCTGGTGTTTCCCTCGCTGGTGAGTCAGGGATGACACCACGGGTTAATTCCTGTTTGCCTTGGGGAAGTTGCAGAAGCCAATGTGGTGGCTGGAGACCAGGCTGTGTTAAACTGCTGGACTTTGCTGTTGAAATGCCCTCCCTACACAGTTCTGCAAGGGGCTGGAGGGGGTGAGCAGGAGGATTTGGGGCTAGGGGGTGCCCACAGCTGGTGCTGCCTGTGGCTGTGGTGGATGAAAGAAAAAGCAGGAGATGTTGGTCCTGTTATTCCCTTCACAGCCCCCTCCCCACTGCAGACTGATCTTGGCTCCAGTGAGAATGCCCCGCTCAGGGGGCAGCTTTTCATCCATTTTCCTCCTCTCAGAAGCACTGTGGAAGCTTATCCAGGGGTGTGTCTGGGGTCTGTGTGGTGCAGAGCTCAGCCCAGCTCTCTTGGGACACAAGGATCTGTCTCATGGCTCTCCCTGTGCTTTGGTAGGATCCTGTCACCTCGCCCTTGAGGACACCACAGTCCTGACCTATCTCCCTCCCCAGCCACCCTCCTCCTCCCTGAAAGCCCCAGCAAAGGTCAGCTTTGTGCATGGCTTGGCAAGCCCACACCACGACTGGCTGGACTGGTTTGAAAATGCCTGGTGGCAGCTGTGGCCTCTTTGGGGACTGCCTCTCCCTGGGAATGAGTCACAGCCCAGGCCAGCGTGGCTGTGTGCTGTCAGGAGTCCATCCTGCTGCCCACCTGCTGGCCCTGCCTGGATTCATCCATCCTCATCCTGCTGTGGCTCCAGCTGAACTTGGTGGTGTTACCTTGGAGGAATTTGAGGGAGTCTAGAATAGATTTCTAGGTCATAATAGATAACATAGAAATTATTTTGGCCACTCCTTCCTCTGCCCATCCATCTGTGGCACAGGGGACCAGGCTTTAGTTTCTGAGTCACACCAGCAGCCAGGATGGCAAGATGAAGGCTTATCCATTAAAACACCATCCCTGAGTCCTGCAGACCCAGAGCCGCGCTCATCAGCGCTTTTTTTGAGCGATTAAGGACTGTGCCATTAGTCTGCTGCTTAATGAATATTGAAATGCTGCCTGGAAATGAAAAGGCATCTCTTTGGAGCCGCGCTCATCAGCGCTTGTTTGAACGATTAAGGACTGTGCCATTAGTCTGCTGCTTAATGAATATTGAAATGCTGCCTGGAAATGAAAAGGCATCTCTTTTTCTGCGGCACAAACAAAGCAGGGATGTTTTCCACTCAGAGGGATGGTCCCTAAGTGTTGGGTGTCAGCCCTCTGGAGCTGCAGCGACGCCCTCACCTTTGAGCTGAAGGGAGAAGTGGGAATCTTGTGGCTGGTAATAGCCAGGCCATTATTTTAAGGATAAAAATGTTTAATGTACAATAACGAGTCACATAATGAACGTCCAAATGAGTGATGTTTTCTTCAGTTTTACATTCCCAGAGGAGCAGAAAGTATTGGTCACTTTGACACGGGAAGCAGTCAGGCAATTACACTGGTGTGCTCTGAAAAGAGGGGATTTTATTTCATAACAATTTCATAACAAGAAACTTGAGGAAAGGCCCAGAACACTCTGTGCTTCCTGGTCACTGCTTTAATTCAATTTGCCTCTGCTCCAGGTTAAAAAGGGATGTGGGTTTTGGGGCTGTCAAGCTAGTTTTGGCTTTTTGGAAGTGAGGAGCTGGGAAGGAGAGCACGAAGGCGTCTCTAAAGGATTTCTTCTTCCTATAGAAAGCCAAATGAGAATTAATGAGTCCTGGTTACCCTTTGTGGCGAGAGGTGGTGGTGGGTGCCACCAGCCAGGAGCAAAGCTGGGCTTGCTCTGGGTGGGACATGTGCTTGCCATGTGCTCGTGGATGGGTGCTGGTCTGCTCTGACCCCGCTGCTGCATTACCAAAACTCTCTGTGGCTTCAAGGGGTTTGCCCAGAAGCTTTCAGTACCTTCTTTTTCATTTTCTTTCTTTCTTTGCTTTTTCATAAGCGAGTTAATGAGAGAAGTTGTACAAAATATTTTGAGATTTAAGACTCATTTTCTTCCCTTACTGAAATTTTGGGGAAAATGGTACCCTTTTATTTTAGCTGGGCAGCACCACCTAAATATTTGTCATGGTTCAGAAAACAATGAAACCTGGGTAACCTCAGTGATGCTGGAAAATCAGTCTCATGCCTGCCATGTGCAGGAGAGGTCTCAAATGTTGCCTAGGAAAGCAAAGTTTTAGTGCTCAGAAAAGAAAAACATTCCAGGTTTTATCTATTTTACTGAAGGCTAAAATGAATTCTTAGGCATATTTTATAAGAATATTTGTTTTGTGTTTAGCCCAGCATTAAGGATATTTTTTTCCTTAATAAGCTCAGGCCGGAGCTCCCGTCGCCGCAGCCCGAAGGACGTGTTTGGTGAGGATGAAAAATGAACATATTATTTCCCTATCAATAGCAGGCCAGGCTGATCAATGCCGACCAGCTCTGCCCCAGCGTGCTGGCAGGAGGGCCGCCCTGCCTGAGCAGTGCTGGGACTTCATCTCTAATGTGGAGCTTTCAACCACGGGGCCGACAAAATGCCTCTCTGACAGCCAAGCCATTAATTACCATCATCTGAGCCTAATTCATTCATCCCTTTCCCTCTCATGCAGAGGGACAGGGAGGGCCGAGGGCACTTGGGGAAACATAGGCATGATTCCATATTCGTTATGCGGCGAGCGCTGCCTGCGACTTTGTTGGTTGCAGTGGCTTTAATTGAATTGGCTTGCCAATAAAGCTGTTGTCATTCAGTAAGTGAATTTGTTGTACTACTCGCACCACAGCTGCTGCATACAACCAGGCGTTTCCTGAAGGCAAGCCAACCTTGTGCTACCCTGGCTGGAGGGTTTTTTTTTTTTTTGTCTTCCCCCAAAACTCATCCGTGGCACGCTGTAAAATATCCTTCAGGTGTTGTTGCCCACCTGGCAGTAACGGGGCATTGAGCCCCTCTCACAAGCCCAAAAAAGGGTGGCTGTGAGTGGGGTGCTGGTTATCCACTGGGGTCTGGGGCTGGCTGGTCAGACCATGTGTTTTTCCAATTAACAGGCTGTGACCTCCGTTACCCTGGGCTGGTGCTGATAGAGCATCATTGTTCCTTGCAGGAAAAGTAAATACAGAATATGACAGACAATATATTTTGTTAGTCAGGAGCTTAGAGTCCCATTAAGAAGTCTGGCAATATTGATAAAATAAAGCAACATTAGGAGAGGCATTTATTATGGTGTATGTGGGCTGTTGGGCCAAAAAATACTCCAACTTTCTGCAGTTTATAAAACATTAGGGAAGGAGAGGGGGTGGACTGCTTGATTTATGGTGGCTGTAAGTGATACTGAGATGAAGTAAAACATCCAGAGGTCTGAGAAAGTGTTACTTTTGTGTTTTAATGCCTGGTGTGAGTGTGCACACAGAGGTCCACGAGGCAGCTCAGGGCTGGTTGAGGACCTGCACTCCCTGCACAAACACCTCATCCTTCTCACGGGGACTGAGATGCAGCCCCACATCTGAGCTACTCTGCCCCTCTTCTCTTCTGGTTCAGAGCAAAACCCTGTATTTTTCACCCCCCAAGAAGAGGGGGAACAGATCTGGATCTGTTTGTTGTGGCTGGGTCCCAAATCCAATCAGGATTAATTACTTTTTCTTGGTGCTGTGCTGAGCTGGGAGAATTACCCCAAGAGAAGTTTCCATCAGAGTGGTTTTTCTTTTTTTTTTTGTTTCTTTTTTTTTTGTTTTTTTTTTTTTGTTTTTGTTTTTTAATAGCAATCTCCTAAAACTTCACATTGAAATTCCGAATTAATTCCATCGGATTTATGCTTATTGTAGATTATTTTTAGCACATCCAAAATATGGGTAGGTCAGGTTTTTCCAGCCCTCTGCTGGAACTGGATCACGCTCACCTGTATGCAGGAGCTGAAATAATATTTTGAGTGTTGATCTCACTTGAGTTTAATCCTAAATTTGAAGAGAGAAGCTGGATGTTATATGGTGAAACTTAGTACATGAATGCCTGTTTCTAGACAGCCCATAAAACCCCTGAATTTTACCCTATACAGGCCCATGTTATTTGAGTTGTAACTCATGAAGAGAAGCCTAAAAAATTGCTTGATAATAGTAAAACTTTGACTTCAGTACCAATGGAGGCAGGTGGTAATGGGGACCTGTTGCCCTCAGTGCTGGGAGCCTGCTTGTACAAATCCATGCAAATGGTTTTGGCAAAGGCTGTGGTGCCTATTTCCAGCCCAGGAAAAGCCACTTTGGGAAGAAAAATTTATCAAGCATAAAGCTTGAGAGCCTTCAAGTCGTTGGCCTGCCTCCTTTGTGGGGCACTAACTCTAGGAGCAGAAATATTCTGGGAATGTCCCACTGAGGCCTGTAAGACTGTGGCCTTCCTCCTCCTCACTGTTTCTTAGGATTTTTCCTAGAAATCAAGACACTGACCTACAACTCTAGGAAATAGCTAGGTGGTCAACAGGGAGCCCCTCATCCACAATGTCTGGAATTAGGCAACACATCTGGAGTCGTGGGGCACTGAGGGTGTGTCAGAGGGCAAAGCCTGGGGTTTTAGGGCTGGAACCCACAGCAGCCACCCCTCCTGATGATTTAGGGTGATGCTGGGCTCCTGCAGATCTGTCTGAAAAATTTTCCTGCTGCACCAAACCTTGTGAATTTGGGTGTTTGTGGCATGGGACGACCCCTTGGGTTGGAGCACGAGTCTGCTGGAGCTTTATGTTGCTGGGAACCAAGAGGGTGGGAAAATCTTTGTGGTGAACCTAAACCTGTGTTTGGGGTTACTCCAAGTAACCCAGTTTGCTGTGAACACTCCCCTTGGAGCAGCAACGCTTCCTAAGAGGCTGTGTCAGTCAATTATAGACTTAGGGTGGCCAACAACCTCTTCTCCTATCATCCCTTCCCACCACTCCCCAAGCCTCTGCCAGAGAGGACAAGCCCAGTGGCAGCAAGCACACATCAGCCTCAGGATGTCATGGCAAGGAGCCAAGACAAAAGTTCTGGATAACTTCATCTTGTCTTTTCTTGGGTATAATATTAATGTATGTGGAATGCAACTGTGCTACTATTAAAAAAAAAAAAAAAAAGCTGACAAGGGCTTTTGTATGTCTGTATCCCCCATGCTATTAGAAATAAATTTTCATTAGTAGGAGCCATGTACTTCTCAATTAATATCTAATCAAGTAGGCTCCTCTTTATTTAGAAGGTTTATATTTTTCTTAATTCTTCTGTGCCCACCACATTCACAGTATAAGAAAATTGTGCAGGCAATGCTGGACTTTCTTTAGAATGAGATTTCTGTACAGAAAAAACAAAGCCTAATTTTTCAGAGATTGAGTTAATGATTGGGAGAGCAATGACTTGGAGAAGGAGGACTTGAGTGAAAGGAAACTGCTCACTGAAACCAGACCCTAGAAATGCCATAAATTTAGGTTTGTAGCAGGCCAATGCTTATTTTTCTTTCTCTATGCCAAGCACTGCTTTTGCCTTTAAACTGAGTAGGGTTGAGAAACAAAAAAGTCCATCTGGAAGAATCTTGGGAAGGGAAGAGGAATTTGGTGAATGTTCAGATCACAAAACCTGCTTATAACTATCTGAATGGTTCTTGTTGAAGTAACTTTCACAGAATTGTGGAATGGTTTGGATTGGAAAGGACCTTAAAGACCATCTAGTTCCAGCCCCCCTGACATTCAGCTCTTTGACAACACAAGCTCGAAAGCTTCGTGTGCCAAGTTTGCTTCAAAGTAATCTATGCAAAAAAAAGCACAATCTGTGTGTGTGAGAGAGCTTTGGAGCTGGGGAAAAAACCCAGGGAATTCCTTTAAGGCTCGTGAACACCCAGTCTGTAAAAGTTACCTGGTGCCTTGCCCAGCTCATGGTACAGGGCGCTGGTGGGATGTGCCTCCCGGTGCCAACCGGCCTTCGTGTCTCTGCGAGCCACAGGAGGGCCTGGATCCTCTACACCCAGCCCTTCTCTGGCTGTTGAAGGTGTAATTATCTGTGTGGGTGGCAAAATGGCCCAGGGCTCCCCGTTTGCATTTTGTGCAACTGGAACGTACCCTCCTTGTTCGGGTAAGGTGGCAAATAAAACCCGAGCAGGGCAGCGCCGGGTGTTGGTGGGGAGTTGTGTAATAGCATGAGAATGGGTTTTATGACAGTGTATCGCTTGCTGAGACTGCAGGGCTGGCGCAAATCGTGCGTTGGGAGAAGGCTTTTGTGCAGCTCCATGGCTTTTTTGGGGAGTTTATGGCTTGCCGAGCCACGGCGTGCTGTGTGAAAGCCGGGAGGCGCGAGGCCGAGTGTCGCAATGCACGCGGAGGTACCCGCATCTGGAGCTGTGGAGCCACATCCCAGCCCTGCCTGTGCGGCCTGGCCCTCTGGAGCAGTGGAGCCACATCCCAGCCCTGCCTGCGTGGCCTGGCCCTCTGGAGCTGTGGAACCAGATCCCTGCATGGCCTGGCCCTCTGGAGCTGTGGAACCAGATCCCTGCATGGCCTGGCCCTCTGGAGCTGTGGAGCCACATCCCTGCATGGCCTGGCCTTCTGGAGCTGTGGAGCCACATCCCAGCCCTGCCTGTGTGGCCTGGCCCTCTGGAGCTGTGGAGCCACATCCCAGCCCTGCCTGCACAACCTGACCTTCCCCAGGGCTGCTCTAGCCCTAACCCTGACCCTGCCTGGGATTTCTTTGCCTGGGTACTTTCTCTACCTGCTGCACCTGGAGTTGCGCTCTCAGCACCGAGTTGGATGTGTGCACCCTCGTTTTTTGCTAAATCACACACCCTCTGTGTCTAGGATGAGCTCCCGAGCCTTTTTGCTCACCTTGGGGTGTTGCTTCAAGCCTTCTTGGGGTAAGAAGGTTTGGCTGTGTCAGGGGTCCTGAGTGTTGCAACTCTGCTTGTGTCGCAAGGGAGAGCCGAGGGGCTCCCTGCTGTGCTCCCAAGGAGCTGGGATTAGACCTTCCCCGAGCTGGCTGTGTGACCCAAAGTGCAGCCGGAGTTTTAATGCTCCAAAGCTTTGGCTCTGAAGGGTGAAGCTGAAAGGCAGGTACAGTAGGAGGGGATCAGCTGGCTCTGAGACTCTGCTCCCCAATAGGTCCCCGTTCTTTGCAGTATCTCCATGGATTTGATGGTTTCGAGTCTCTCTCTGTGCGCAAAGTTTTATCTGCTGTCCTTGGATTGTCTCTCAAGGGCAACTCCCCTTTTTCCTGGGCAGTGCAAGGAGCCTCTCCCTGGATGTCAGCAGGCAGAAATTATCAGAGATTGCTTTGTGCATGGCAGAAAGAAAGCTGAGTTCCACAGCTGGGACCTGGGAGGACATCTGGCATTCACTCCAGTGGTGATCTGAACTTGGTGTCCCCACAGCTCAGTATGGGACAGTCCCTTTTGGAGTGGATGTTTTCCTTTCTCCAAGAGGTATTTTTGGGTGGACTTGAAGGTCTGATGGGAGCCTTCTCCTAGCTGTGCCTTGTGACAGCAGCTCTCTATGTTTGTATAAAGATGGTGCACTGAGGTCAAAAACCCCATGATGTTGAGGAAAGCCTTTCTGTTGGCTTTATTGGGTGTTGCTCCACCTCTGCAGTGAAATCAGAATTCAGAACTGTGCAGGTGAGATGCAGAAAGTCTTAAATTAGCTCTAAACAAAAAGGAGGGAAGAAAATAACAGCCCCAAACCCAGTAAAATGTGACACAGGTGCCTTTCTGAAACTTTCTCTTCTGTTTATCTCGAAGTACTGTTTAAATGGTGTTTCAGTATTACTGGACTTTTCATAGAGGCAACACTTGCTCTGTACAATTAATTTCCAGGTGATCCACTTTAATTTGTTTGTGCTCCCCAGGAAGGGAGCATATCCACTTTAAAGCAGCTGTCCTGAGAGAAATTCACAGTGATGAGAAATACTCTGGAGCTGAGAGCAAGACAGATCGCTGTGCTTTACTGCAAACCTCTGTACAAGCTGGATGTTGCCTTTCCTAGTCCAGCTCTTCCCTGCAGCTGGAATTCCTAACATACATTTTCTTGGCTAGGGCTAGATTGGGGTGCAGTGGAAGTTACTGAAGTTGAGAGAGATGCTCTGGTTTTATTATGAAATGACCGAAATCCAGCCACAGACCTGAGAACATTCCTCAAGACACAGAAATTGTCGACAATTGTTGTCCTGCTGCCATGGAGGACAGCAGAGCACGAGAGGGGAGGAATAAGAATTGCTCCATGGTCCTCCCTGGAGCCTGAACATCCCAAATCCAACAGAGCTCCACTCACACTCGCCCGGCTCCCTCCCATCGCTGCCGGGCTGAGCAAGTGCGGACAAACCCTGCCCGGAGCTGCTGCCAAGCTTCTCCAGCTCTTCCCACCGCCTTGCCCAAGTGCTCAGGCGATAAGATTCGTCCTGCCCTGTTTTTGCAAAGGGATTTGGCGATTGCAAAACATGTCACATTATTGACTGGAAGTTGTTACCATCTGGTGGCCATGTAGATGGTCTGGGACTAATGAGTGGGTAATCTCAGTGAGTTCCTAGGGGACAGCTGTCCCCTCTCACTTTCTTCCTCACAATCACAGTCATCATCACTGCACTGGGCACTAATTGGAATTCTCAGTTGCAAGCGGCTGTGGAAGCTCTTTCCACAAGAAACGGGGCAATAGGAGGGAAAATGCCTTTCCAGCAGCTGGGTTGTGTTTTATGTGCAGAAAGGATCTGGGGTTATTGGCCATGTTGTACGAGCTCTAAACACTCTCTAAAGAGGGAATCAAAGGACATGAGCTACGGTAGATGAAGTAAGAGGAATAAAAACACACTGCTATCCCTTTGGCTGATTTCCTAACCCTCCCACCAGTCAATAGGTGCCTGCTCCAAAGTGCCCTGTCTTGTAAATGCATGCCCAGAAAATGCAGCTCAAAAAAAAAAAAATAGAAACAAAAGTCTAGTGCATATTCAGAGTTGGGATCAGGTGGAAGCATTCGTGGTTCTCACTGGTTTGATGATATTTGAAATGTTATTCAAAATCATGCAAAGCTGGGCTCTTCACTGGGAGCCATGGAGGTGGGGAGATTGGTGCTGCAGGGAATATTCCCAGGGAAGGGAGAGGGCTGGAAATTATGGGGTAGTAAATGCAGCTCAGATATAGCCTGACAAGTGTCATGGTGTTCTGCCTCAGAAGTGATCTTTCACTGCTGCTCTAATACCCCTTGTTCTGCTTTTCCTCTCTGGTCCCTCTGTCTGTTCACGGGGTCATCACGACCCCACACAAGCCCTCAGTTTTGCTGGAGGTGTCTCCTCCTCCCGTGGAGGTGTCCAAAGGACTTGTTTTCTGAAAGCCAAGGCACACTCTGAGTGCAGAGGTTACTTGCTTAAAGGGAAGCTCATGCTGTGCCATGGAGGGGTAGAGCATCCCTGGAGACCTCACCTTGTAAGAGTGGGTTTGGGGTCAGCCCCTTTTGCTGTACCACGTCTCCTGAGGCCTTGAGCAGTCTGGCTTGGACTTCCCCAGCGGCGAGTCACCCGTGATTGCAGGTGGTTATCCGCCCGCTGTGCGGTTCCTGCTATCGCCCTCCCCATCTCAGCTCTCTGCTCTGACTTCGGGCTGCTCTTGAATCTGTGAAGAGCTGTGGTGCTGATGTGGTGTGAGCTTAGTTTGAGCTCAAGTCAGCGAGGAGCAATGTCTCAGCCTGCTGGGAGCTACCTGTGGTAGCTGGATATTGGTGCACACCATGGGCTTCCATTGCTTTACTGCAAAATACAACTTTAAATACGGTGATACCTGTGTAAAGACTTGCTGGGGGGGGGTGGGGGGAAATGAAGGCACTCTTTTGCTCAATTGTGGAGCAGGTTGGGGAGTTTAGAGGCCAAAGAGGAAGGTAGGCTTCCTGCTCATGATGGACCATATGCTGTGCTAGCACGCTGGCTCGATCCATCAGGAGCCCCGTGGAAGCGCCCACCTTGGCCACAGATGTGAGCGTGGAGCAGCAGCACTGAATCACCTGTCATCCGTACGGCTGGGGTGAAAGGGGAAGCTATTTACATAAATTATTGGAGAGCAGTAAATATTATTTCATGATATCACATCAAGATTAACTTAATCAAACCTGATATTAAGAGGAAGGATGATTTGCTTTTAGCCGAAGATACAATTAAAGAAGGTGCTTGAGGGTAAAGGAGAGTGCCTACTTAGGAAGATGTTTATCACACAATGGGTGATAATGGGTTGGGAAGCTTATAACCGAGATCTTAACTCCTTTGTGGATTTTGTAGCTACAACTCTCCTAATTTTAGCAGCTGTTGCAGTCTCAGGAAGGAGAACGTGAATGAAATGTAGTTGTGAGGTTTTCTTTGTGGGCTTTGGCTGGAAGGGAGAGATATCTTAATGTTTTAAAGGCCTATTTCTCATTTCAAAGGTTTCTGGGAGATTGTCTTGGCAAATATCATCCAAACTAAAGGCAAAACATTGAACTCTTCCCAGCTGGACTGGGAACCTGCCTGGCCTCAGCTGTACTGTGGGTCAAGGCTGTGCTTTTGTGTTGCCTGGGGTCTGTAGAGGGTTAAAGCCATTGCAACCTCCCCTTCTCACTGCTGCTTTTCTCTTGGTGAGTGGACCCATGTCTGCTGAATAAAGCAATGGAATGGTGGAATATCCTGAGTTGGAATGTCGTTTGTTTGCTAGGAGTGGGTTCATCTTCTAGAACCCTGGAAGGCAATGCCTTGAGTTTCCCAATGTGTCCATAGCATATGAATCATGTGTAGCTCTTTCCAGTGGTTTAAGTGGAAACTCAGTGTGTCTGAGAGAACAGATCCCACACCAGTTTATTGCCTCCAGAGCTGTCTGCAGGGGGATTACCCTTACACAACTTCTTAAACATTTATTTTTGCATAATTTTTACAGAAAAGCCAAAACTGACCCATTTGGGCAGTTCCTACGTGAATCCCTTCTCCCTTTCTTTTTGAGGAAGGCTGAATTTTCCCTCACTCTCGTATTTTTTTAATCAAAACCCAAATTATTGGTTGAGGGGGGTGGGAACTTGTATTGGAAAGTCTTGGACAAGCCTGAACCGCGTCTCCTCTTTGTGTGAAGTGCATCCTCCTCGATCCCAGACATTCCAATACCGCTGGAGGAGCTGGGAAAGGTTCACGATGTACTCAGTGCATTCCAGGATTAGACCCATTGTTTGAGTAATAACACTCAATCTCACAAGCCCATCTTCATTTTTCTTTTCCATCCACTCTTCCCACATGAAAGGTGTAAGGGCTTTATTTTTCCCTTAGCTCCTTCCCTGTCCTTGCCTTCCTGGTGTTTTCATAACACCCACTGTGCAGGGTTATGTGGCTCCTTTCCCTGAGGTCTCAAAGAGCAGGATTTGGCCCAGGGTAGTAGTAAACTACTAAAAAAAATCTCCCCCCAAAACTGCATCTTAATTACTTTGTGTTTATTTAGTACAAGTGGTGCACAGTGCTGGTTCTTCAGCAGCCACCTGTGGGATGCTCAGGCCTTGTCAATCCATCCATCCCTGCTTTCAATGCCTGAGTAATACAAGCATCTGCTGCCACTCGACAAGTGATGCTCTGCTGACCATTTCTAACAGCTCCCACCTGCTCACGTTTGCAAAAGCAAGTTTGGAAAGCCTGGCCATGGGAAGAACAGCCCCAGCACTGCTTTGTAGCCACAGCTTTTCCCTCTGGGGATCGCTGATTTCGGAGAACTGCAGAAGGGTTTGGGTTGGATGGAGTGTTAAAGATCATCTAGTTCAATCCCCCTGTTCATTGAGGACAGCACCTTCTTTTAAGGGCTGGTCACCTCTAAGATATTGCACATTTCAGCTCGACTTTGCCAGGCCTAAAAGCTGTAGGATTTAATTTTTAAAAACAACGGTAGTCACTTGTATCCTTTTCCCAGTCTTAAATGTGAGGGTGTTTGTGGGTAGAGCTGTTAAATCTCCCTGTGATGATATTCAAGCTGCAATGCAGCTTTGATAACGAGGAGATGGTGGTGAAACTAAGCCTTGTGGTGTCCCTCCCAGGTTGGGCTGGGCTGCACTTTGCCCTGAGGTCAGGTCTGGAGCTTTCAGAGGGGCTGGGCTCTTGTTCTGGGCAGGTCCTTCTCTGCTCTGACAGACTCTGTGCACCTGCCTTGGTGCTTGGGTGTCCCTGCTCCATCTGGCAAGCTGGTCAAGCTTCTCCACTGGTGCTTTAATGCTACACTGGTTTTCTATTTCTGGATCAGCCCTTACTCCCATAATTTTCTGATTTGATGCTGTTTGCCCTCTGTTCCCAGCAAGTCAACCTGCTGTGGAAGGGAAGTTTTCCACGTGTGGCTGCTTCTTTCCTACTGTGGGAAACCTTTTCTGTCTCAGCTATGTGAATTCTGCCCAAAACTGCAGCTCCTGGAAGTGCCCTTTTCTAGCTGAAGGGGAAGTGGGGTGACAGCCACATTTTCCTTACCAAGCTGAATTTTATTCTCTCCAGCATTTGGTTGTAGTTGCTTTGCTCAGACAACTCCTGCCAGTGGCAGGAGAGATGGGATTTGGGCTCAGACTGTGCTGAACATGGTGAACCACGTGGCTTGATCACAGCATTGGAGATTGAATTAATTATTATAGACCCTGATAGTCTTGTTTAGGTTATATTCCTTTTTCATCAGGAATAGCCTTAGCAGTAGCTTCAGCCGTGGTGAAAACCTGATTTGTCATGGAAGCACAAAATGAGGCAGTCACTTTTTTCCTTTGCATCTCAATGCTTTTGGGCCCAGGAGCATCTGAGTGACTATTTTAAGGAAAAGATTTTTGGTGAGATGCAGGTAAAACCTTAGAGATTAAGTGCTCCTGTGAGAAGTCAGCCCAGGTGAACCAAAACCTGGGGCTGTGGGTGCAGAGCCCTCGGGAGCCAGGGAGGGAACACCTCCTCTGGGGATGGCTGAGGAAGCAGATATGGCAGTGAAATTAAATGGGTGTTGCTGGCGCAGTATTACTCAATATTTCTGCTTTGGAATCACAGTGAGAAGTATTTTGTGGAGACCTCAGCCAGTGAGATAAACGTGGGCATGCCGAGGTCTCACCTGGGGAGAAGGTGAGTGGTGTGGATTGAAGCACCTTGTCTCTGCCTCAGCTCAGCCCATCCAGTGGGTGAGGATTTGGTGGAAGGCTTGGGCTTAATTCTGGGCTCTGCTTGAGGCTTTATGACATCTGGAAGTTTTAATCTGGAGTTTTAACCCACAGATATAGCTCGATCCATGAGAGGATTGTGCAGATAAACTCATTAATGTTTGCAGAATACTTAGGAGCCACTTAAGCATATCAATAAGTTTAGAGTGTTATTACTGCGTGGACTTTGATGAAATCCCTTGGTGTCAGATCTCCTCCTAAACATTTTCATCAAAAGCCTGTGCTTTTTAAAAGAGTGTTTTGGTTTTTTAAAAAAAATTTGGTTTGTTTTTTGAATGTTGATTTCAATTCCAAGTTTGCAGAATCTGAGGCAGTCCTGGAGCTGCTTGGAAATGTTCAAAGCTTTTCCAGGCTCATTTTTTTAGTCAGTAATATTATAGTGAATTGGAAGCTTGAGCTGTAGAGAGTTTTAGCAAATCTTAATTCTGCCTGTCACAGCTCCATAGGTCTCTGCACGTGCAGCCCTGGTGGGGTCAGATCCAGCCTCTTCCCTACAGGGATGTGGGAATGATCTGATGGGGTTTTTCAAGGCAAGAGTTGAGCAAACCCACGTGGAAACGCTTCTGTTCCTTGGGCTGTGCCTGGGCTGAAACTGGGAAGTGCTTGCCTGATGCTCAGGACAGATGAACGTTGAGAATTTGATGTAATCCCAGACCTCAGGCATGAAACTCAGCTTGACCTTTCCTGTCGGGTGCTTTTGTGCAATCCTGCTGGACATTTAGCAACGGGAGAGGAAGCGGAGGAAGGATATCGGTGCAGCCATCTGTCAGTGCTGGGACGTGGAGTGACAGGCAGAGGAAGGGCTGAGACGTGTGTGGAGGCACTGCCTTAAAACAAGAGCCTTTATGGAGGGGAACTGGGGGGCTCAGGGGACTGATGCTCTTGCTGGAGGTCACCAGTTCAAACCCAGCTTGTGGAAGCAGTGACCAAAAATGATAATTAATTAATGAACTTCTTTCTGTACCCGCTGAGCATCCCTCTCCTGTGGTGTCCCCCCCCAGCCTGATCACGGGTCATAAAACTTTTTGCCACAAGTGGTCCCTTTTGGCAGATTAATGAAGGGTTTAATGGCTCTGCTGGGGGTGGTAAGAGGTTTGTCCTGTCCCTAAAAGCCAGCTCTTAGGGAAGGTTATTCTGCCTTTAGAAAATGTGGATTTTGAGCTCTGAACTGGGGTTTGCAGTGGCGGATCCCAGGTAACAGAGCAAAGCCAGTGCTGGGATGAAGGTGGCATTGTCCCTGGTGCAGCCACAGGCAGTTCTCACCCTGTTTCTCAGAGAGGTGCACTTCTTCTCCCTGTGTTTCCTCAGCAAAAGCCAGGGCACAGAGCTGCTGCTCTGAGTGCCAGGGGCTGAGCTGGATCCCAGCAGCCTCTCCCAGCATCTTCTGGATGGGGAGGTGGACGCTAGGATTGGAACTGATTTGCACTGCAGATTTGTTTTCCTGCCAGAAACCAGAACTTCTGGCTCTGGGCTCACTTGCTTCAGACTTGCATTAACTTTAGAGTTTGATGGCTCTGGCACCGAGCTCGCAAAATGCACCAACAGCGTGACATTAATTCTCTTTCAGCTGCATAAGAAGCGTGTCTGAAAATAGATGCCAATTTAAAAATAATATTTCAGGGCTTGCTCGGTGCCAAATCAGACCCTTTGGCCATTTATAGTATCTATCTTTCTGGCAGAGATTGGCTTCTGATGCTTCACATCAAGATCTGGTGTTCAGTCAAGTAGGGCATAAGGAAATGTATTGCTGAAAAGGATGGAAAAGATGGAAAAAAAAAAAAAAACCCTCAAAGATCCCCCAGACAACACTTCTCCCCCCTCCTGGGAAGCAACAGAGTATTTTAGATGGTCTTGCAGATCTTTGCCAGTGGATATCTGCTGCCCATTTAAAGGGAACTGCTTTTATTGAACAAAGCTGACACACAAGTGTGAGCGCTTGTAAGTTTGTATGTGGAAACTGGTGAACCAGGAGCAGCTTGATTTGCAAGGAAAACTTTAAGCTTCAGTAATTTATAACAGGACTTGGTTGTAACTTCAAGCCAATTTAGTAGCTGCCTGTGATGTTTTTTTTTGGGAGGCTGGATGCAGAGTGGGACCCTACACCAGCTTTTTTTTTAAATTTTTTTTAATTTTTTTTTTTCCCCTCAAGAGTTGTTGCTCCACCTGGCATTTCTCTGGCCTGAGAAATGAGCTGGGTGCATTGATCTCCTCTCCCTGCACTCGTGGTTAGGCAGGAGGGCAGATCCCCTTGCATGAATCACCCAGTGCTCAGGGTCTCCAAAGGGACACCCCTTTCTTAGCACGTGGAAAGATGTCCTTGAATATTTTGTTTCAAAAACCACTTTTTTAAAAAAGAAATTACTGCAGCACATGATACTTCACATTATTGTTGTGCTGGACAAAAACAACAACATGAAACAGTGTGAAAAGTTTCAAGCAGGATCTCTGGACAGAAAGGTGGATTAGGATAAAAGGCAACTTGCAATTGTTAATTTTTGTTATGTGAGGGTGACAAGCTTTTACTGGTCCTGCTAGGGAGAAGGGAAACTGAGGAACAGAGCAGTGAAGTGATGAATCCAAAATCTTGAGTTGCTGCCCAAAAATAAGACTCAGTTTTTTTGGTAACTGGCCTCAGTCTGGGAAGCTAACCCATGTAGGAACCACAGGTGAAGAGCAACCTCTGCCAGCAAAACCTGAGTTCTGTGAAATTAAATCGGGGTGGGTGGGGTGTTGCTGTGCATGAAGCCCCAAGAAAAGCACCCCTTCCCCATCCTGGGGAGCAGCCTCAGGGGGGCTGCACCCTGGCAGGGCTGCTGGGGCTGTGGGCAGCCCTGCTGGGATGGCAGCAGAAGAGAGCAGCACTCAGCAGTTCCTTTTTCTTAGCGTGGGGCCACAACTGAGATGAGGCAGGCACTCTCCCTTCCCAAATTTTCTTTCTAAATTCAGGTTGGAGTCACGTGGGAATTTTTTTTAAATTTTTTTTTTTAATTTTTTTTTTTTTTTAACCAGCAGCAGAAGTAAAGGATATTATGCAAATAATAACGGGGGTTTATAGATTTCCTTGGAGTTGTTTGCCCAGGAAAGGGAAAGCTGGATCATGTGGGTCATTGGTCTGGGTGCAGGGAGCTGGCTTGCTGTTAAAAGCAGTATTGATCTGTGAGGAGGGGACTTTCAGGTGCTGTTTCATTCTGAATCAAACTCTACTGAAACTGTGAAGTTCTGGGCTCACAACCGTGGGAACCTGTGTGGCTCTTCTTCCAGGAGATTCCCACTCAGGCACGCTGACTGAATTTTGGGGATTTTAAAGGAAAAACCCTTTTAACCTGATGCTCCTTCTGTGATTTGCGCAGAGGTGGCTTCATCCCATGAAATAATTGGGTTCAATGCTTTGGGATCTCGTTGCATCTTTCTGGGGTTTTGGGCTGGCTCTGGACATTGATTTGTCCACAGGAGCTCTGGGATGCTCAGGCACCCTGAGTGATGCTGTTTGTGAGATTTGGGTGGTTCTGAGCCATCCCATGAGTGGAAATTTCCACTGAGTGCCTCTTGCTTTGGGACAATCCATGTCTGAGGCCACCAGGTGCTGAAAGGTCTCCTCAGCAGGAGAACAGCATTCTTATGGACTCTTCTTGTGCTTGGAAACATCCTGGGAATCAGGAACAGGCTTTTCAGGAGGTGGAATGGTGCCCTAATTCTTGTGGCAAACCAAGTGTAGCTAAATTAAAAAACCAAACCAAAACAACAACAATAACCCAAAAAAACCCCTCAAACAAAACCAAACAGAACAACTGAAAAAACCTACCAAAAAAACCTTCTACCTCACTGCCAGATAGGTCCTCATTGTTCTTTCTCTCACCTGCAATTTTTTGAGGTCCATTTGGAAGCTAAAAAGCCAATTTTGGGGATGCTGCCACAAAGCTGCTGCTTTTTTCCTACACATTTGGGCACCCCTTTGTATTTTCCTCTGAATTTCACTGCTGCATTAACCCCTTCCAAAGGTGGCAGAGAATTTGGGTTTAAAGCACCCCTCCAAAATCCTGTGCCAAAGCAGGTCCAGTAGGAATGGTGGTCCTGAGTCCCCCCATTCCAGCCCTGGGAGGAGGACTGTGGAAGCAGGAGCAGATAACCACACTTATTCCTGATCCTCAGCAGCACCTTGGTGCCAGTGAGATGAGAGGTGGGACCTATTTTTATTTATATATACCCCAAAAAAACCAAACAACCCAACCCTATAAACCCTTTTAAAAAACACCTATTTATAAGATGACCAAACCCTGTGTCCTATAGGGTTAAAAAACACCTATTTATAAGATGACCAAACCCTGTGTGTTTAGTGACCTTTGAAAATAACTTTTTTTTTTTTTTTTGGTTGAAACCCAGCCCCTGGGTTCATTCTGTCTCAGAGTTTCACTTCTACCTCCTGTGTCTCATTTCCCCTTTACCTCCCCACTTGGTACTTTTCCTGGCCACCCCAGTTAGGGTCTGGCTGGACTGATGCCAGCCTGATGGGCAGCTTGAAAGTGGTCACTGCAGAGGAGCTCACCTTTACAGCTCTCCCCCTGGCAAGGTGAAACCCAACAGACAAAGGGATCAAAGTATTTATACAAATATTGGTGCTGGCCATGCAAAATAATTTAAATTTTACTTGCCATACTCGGAAGAAATATTTTGTTGCTTGTTTCGGGGTGTTGTGATAAGCCTGGGATGTTTTCACTGTTGCACGTTTATATTTTACAAACATTTTAAGAAAAGAAAAAAAAGTATTGTGCTTTGGATAGGTTGAAAAGATACTATTATGGACAAAATGAAAATCCAAAGCACTCTGTGCTTTGCTTCCTAGGTGAAATTCCCGGGGTGGGTTTTTTTATTTTTCCAGCTCTTGTGGAAATTAATTTGGCATCTTCATTAAAACCAGCTCACCTATTAACTCAACACAGAGTTTCAAAATTTTTCTTTTTATGAGTAAAAATATTTATCATGGGGGGGGTTGTATGTGTAAAATAGGAATTATTTTACTTTCAATGCATTTGCATAAGGAAATATAATACAGATATGTCTGGGAGGGAAAAAAAAAGCTTTCTGGTTTTAATCACTGTATGTCTCATTGTGATATATGATTGCAGAACTTGGCAAAAAACACCCAACAAAAACTGTTTAATAGTATCTTTTTGTATTTCTTCTATAGCATAAATGTTGTGTTTGTAATAATGTATTGCATAGAGATGAGTTAAAACAAAAAGCTCACATCAGCAGCCCAAAACCTCTGAGCAACTCATCAAAGCAGAGCCAGCATCCAAACAAAATTAGAGGGGAAAAAAAACCACATGGGAAGGTAAACCCCATAGCAGGGAGGGAAAACAAAAGTGATTAGTTAAAGTCCTGCCTCGCCACTGTTTGCCTTGCAAAGAGGGAGGCTGATTTAAAGGAGGGAGGGAGGGGGAAGAAAAAAAAAGGTGGATTAATGTGAACTTTAATACTGAAGCACTGTGTGTTTACTGCTGGTGACCACAAGACATAAATCTTGCGAGCACAATGTACAATGCGAGGCAGCCCCCAGGTTTTTTTTTTTTTTTTTTTCCCCCCCCTCCTTTTTTTTTTTTTTTTTTTTTCTCTCTCTTCTCCAGCCTCAATTTGAGTGCAAGTGTGTGTTAAGTGCCGTTGAAAAATAGTGACCTTTAATAAAGGATCGTATCCTGAGACTATTTTCCCAGACACACAGTGACCTTTCAAACCAGACTGGGGTGAGGGGGTGTGGGGTTTGGACTTTGAACCGGCCAGTTCCCGCTGCGTGCCTCTGTTTGCCAGGCTACTTTTTATTGTGTGGCCGGGGAGCGCTGGCTATGCAAAGCAGGCTGAGCTGCCAGCCTCACCCTTTGCAAATCAATTTGTCTGCACCCGAGTGAAAGATGCTGCGGCGGGGACAGACTGCGGCGCTTTGTGCCACCGGCGCTTGTGGCACTCCTGGAGAGACCCCCCTACACCGCCCCCCACCAAAAAAAAATAAGAAAAAAAAAATCACGTGTCTCTGTTTTTATTTCTTGTCTTGGTGTTATTTTATTTGTATTTTTTAAACTTATTTTCTCCCCCTGCAATGCTGGAGGGGAAAAAAAAAAAAAAGTGGGTTCTTCTCTCCAGACATCCCCCAAAACCACAGGGATGGCGTTAGGAGACCTCTCCAACTTTCCATCCTGCTTGGAGAGGATGAATCCCAGCCCATCGTGCATGCAGCATCCTCTGGTGCCTCTGTTTTTATTTCTTGTCTTGGTGTTATTTTATTTGTATTTTTTAAACTTATTTTCTCCCCCTGCAAGCTGGAGGGGAAAAAAAAAAAAAGTGGGTTCTTCTCTCTAGACATCCCCCAAAACCACAGGGATGGCGTTAGGAGACCTCTCCAACTTTCCATCCTGCTTGGAGAGGATGAATCCCAGCCCATCGTGCATGCAGCATCCTCTGCATAAATGCAAACAGTTCCTAAGGGTTAACGTTATTGATTTCCCTGGGCTCTGCATTAATCAGTACCTAAAAATGCCAGGAAAAGACAGAGAAACACAATTACTTCAGGTCCTCTGAATTTCAGCTCCTCCAGGTGGCCCCTCCCAGAGAAATGGCAACCCCGTGCTTTTTGTGAGGCTGGATCGATTCCTGCAGGAGCCATTCATCACTCCAGAGTCCTCAGGAGCTGGGGAGCAGAGGACAGGGGTCCCTCCTTGGGGAGCCCCCAGGATCCCACGGGGATGTCATCGGGGCTCTCCTCTGTCCCGTCCTCATCTCGTGGAGCCAACCTGTGACATTGGTAGTTGGGCTCCTTTGCCACTTCTGTTGGTCATCACATTCATTTTGTGCTTTGTTTCTCTGTGTGTTTTGTGAGCTTCCGTTCCTAGAGCTGCTCCAAGGAGTCAGGTGTGCTCCCAAAAGTTTTATCCTCTTGAGCTCTGTGTTTTAGTCCTCCCTGGATACTTTTTGGTCGTGGTTTGCCTTGTTGGGCTCCTTGTGGAGTCACACACAGCCAGGATGCCAAGGGTCATCCTTGCTCAGGCTGGGTTTTGACATCAGGCTTTGGTTTGTTTATTTATTTATTAATTGATTTGGAATATTTTACTCCAATTTTATTTTCATTCTTCTTTCCCTTAGCGTTTGGGGAGTGCTAAGGGAGCTAACTCCTCCAGCTGGTGCTACAGCCAAGGGTGCAGGGCCATGAGTGCTTGGGGCAGGTCAGGTGAGGGGATGGAGCACATCATTCCCCCACAACTCCAGCTCCTCCAGGAGCTCTATTCCCTGGGGAGGATGGGACAGCTCCATCCTTATCCAGTGGGGAGAAGCCATCCCAGCCTCGTGCAGCTCTGGTAGGGCTGTGAAGGCACCTCCTGGAGAGGGGAGAGGAGCAGGGATCTGGATTACTTACTTTTTAGAGAGGCCATAAGAATGAAAGAGGAGAAAAGAATTCACTGGAGTCAGGATGGGAAGTAATTACGGTCTGGATAGAGATTTTGGCAGCAGCGGGGTCAGGCTGAGGATGGGCTCTGTCAGGGAACCAGAGGTGGTGACAGGTGGATTTATGGCATGGGAGACAGGAGGGGAAGAAAGCTGGAGTGTCAAGGACGGCTCCAAGGTTCCTGGCCTTAGGAGAAGGCTGGAGTCAAGGAGAGCACCCAACAGGGTGTTGGCACTGGACATTTTATATTTCTTTTCATTAATTATCAATAATGCAGGTGGAGGGAAAGGCCATTGTGCTGCAATACTGAAGTGGAGGGAGTTTACAAGCAGTGCAATGGCTCGTGGAGGAGTGGGTGGGTCCCAGGAGGAATTTCTGAGATGGACAGGGTTTGACATTTCATCTAGGCCGGGCCTACTATGAAGTTTTTGGTAGGTGAGCTGGAGATGGGAGGCAGTCCCCACCAACAGCTGCTGTGTGTTTGCTGGGCAGGACCATCCCTGCTCCCGGGCTGCCCTGGGCAGGAGGGACCCCAGGCTGTGGCTGATGCTCTGCCAGGCCACTCCTGCTGTCCCTTTATCCCTGTCTGTGCCGGGAGGCTTCGGGGTGGCTCTGGGTTTTTGAGCTCTTGCTCCAAGACCTCTTTCATAGAGAGAATTCATACTTTATTCATACCGAGTTTATTCATGGCCCTCTGTCTCGTTAGCCCTCTGATTCAAGGCATACACAGGGCTGTGAAAGGGGGGTGAGCAAGTGCCTGTGTGCTCCGAATGCTAATGGCAGCTGCTTTATTTTGGTGTCCTTCCCAAAGAGAATATGGTGGATCAGTGTGCCCAGGTCTCGTGTGGGAGTGGGCCATGGATGAATGGCAGCTTTGATTCAGGCCAGCCTAAGGGAGCCACCACAAACACTGCCTGTGGGCAGACAGTGTCTTGCTGCAGTTGGGATAAATTTCTTTTCTCCTTTCTGCAGTGAAAAATGTTTCCATGAGCGAGGGAAGAAATTAATTTGTTAAAATTTTATGTGTAAACCACTGGCTTTTGGGGTTAAATGAAAAACCTGAGAGCAAAGCTGAGCATTTTTTGTCTTCAACCTTCCCTTCTCTCTCTTCTGTGAGGGACTTGCTTCTCTTGTGGAACACCTTAATTCTCTTTACCTGTGTGAATAACATGAATCAGTACTGGTGGAACACCCACATACATTCACACACCTCTCAAACCTCACCTGCACCTGCGCAAACGCTTTAATTCTTGTTTAAAACTAAGCCTTTGTGTCTACCTAGGCTTGCTTCTGAGCCCTCATCCTTAGGCCTGGCAGAAATGTGGATTGCAGCGGCTGGGTTGAAGGAGATGCCCTCACTGCAGCCACTGGAAAGCTGCTGTTCCCATGCTTTCTGCATCTCCTGCACTCTCGTAACCAGGGTGATTTTGGTGTAATCACAGGGTTTTTTTCCAGCCTTATTTGGATGAGTGGAATAAACGTGGTTTTCTGGCAGAAGGGGTTTGGAGGAGCTGAGAAAGCTTTTGGGGCAGGGAAGGGTCTCTGGTCTGGCTGCTGAGCTGAGCTGGGACAGGTGTCAAAGGGAAAAATGGTTTTAATAGATATAGGGTCCAGTTTCTCTGACTAAACTGAATGCATTCACTCAAGAAGAGCTGGTGGAAAGTGGTGATGAGAGCACTTGATGGTGAAAAGTAAGAAATTTGTACCCTTTTCTTTTGAGAACTTGCTCAAGAGCATCTCATCCCTGTGAATATTTGGACATAACCTTTGATGCCACTGAGGGCCCTTGAATACTTTGCCTTGTTCTTAGGGTAGGACACTTTAAAAAAAGATTTCAAACTAGTCTTTATCAGTACCATTCTTTTCATATGTTCACCTGGACATCTTTCTTTTTCTTCGTCCTTTTACCTGTCTTGAACAGTTTTCTTGGCTTCCTGGCATTTCTGGAAAGCCTCCCCTCTGTGTATGTGTAGGCAAGCACAAAAGTTCTTGGATATACCAATTTACTTGGTTCAACATAAGCCACACAGTATTTTTCCAGAGTCTGCTTTTTTCCCCCCTTTTTAATTTAGATTAAGTCAGCTGTCGATGGGTGGGGAGGCTACATGTCTATCTAAATAATTACAGTTCCTTTTTATAAGCATCAAAAATCATTAGAACTAAACTTCTAGGGTAATTTTGGACACCCGCTAAAAGAGGATTATATATAATTTTTTTTTTAGTTCTGGGAGGATTTAAAGCAACTTTGCTTAGATGAAGATGTCCCTGCCCAAGGCAGGGGAAGTGGAACTAGAAGATCTTTAAGATGCCTTTCTACCAAACCCATCCTAGGATCCTTGGGTGTGGTACTTGAGGATACCTGCCTGAGAATCAACTGAATTAACCCCCCAGGAAGGGGGGTTTTAATGGTTCTCATCACGTTAGTCATGGGTGCTGGGGATGGAAGCTCTCTCATTTCCACCCGTTGCCACCTGGCTGAGGATGCTCGGAGCACCTCGCGCTTTCTGGACCCGGGCAGCCGAGTGTCCCGCCAGGGCCACGGCCCAAAGCCTGAGGGGTGAGAAACAGCAGCGTTTTCACCCTTAAACTTCCCCCCGTGCACGCCTGGCTGCCTCTGCAGGTGTGTCCTCCAGCTGTGAAATGGACTTGAACGTTCCCCACGCTGCGAAGGGCGCTGGGTCAGACCAGCGTGGCCAGTGGCGCAGAGCAAAGGCTGTGAGTGGACCCTGCCCTTTCCTCCCCTGTCCCCTCAGCGACCTTTCCCCCTCCTCCTCCTTGCCATGGCAGCAGATCTTTCTGCAAGCCGAGTCAGGTCTCCTGGCTCTCTCAGCCCAGCGAAATCTGTGTTTCCTAAATGCATTTAAATGTGTTTCTCCACCAAGCCCAAAGCCAGGAGGGAAGGTTGGGTAGAGGTCGGACACCTCCAGCACCTCACTTCAAACTCTGGGTAAATCTATTAAATGTGTGTTATGTGAAACTCAGTCTTTTTTTTTTTTTTTTTTTTTTTTTAAGAAAATGCAAAAGAAGAAAAAGTTGCCTAAATGCCCCTTTTCTTCCCAGCTCAGTCCTTGGGGAATACAAGGAGTTAACGCTGGTATTTATAGCAACAAGCCAAGCTAATAACCACTGCGGAGCTGGGAGGGTGCTTGGGAGGTTATCAGCAAACACGGGACTGAAAAAAAGTTGGGTTTTGGAGAATTAAAGGGCTCTGGTCCCCCTCCCCTCCCACCCCGAAGTGTGGGACCGCTGCGGTTGTTGGTACAGAAATGAAAGGTATTACAGGAGAGTCATTGTGTTACCGGGGGTGGGGAAATGTGTCTGCCTGTCTCTCCTTTTTTTTTTTTTCTTTCTCTCTCTCTCTTAAACTTCCTGGTCGGTCAGGCCGGGGCTGACAAAGGGGAACCAGTCGTGTCCAGACACATTGCAGACTTCTGGCAAAATAGCCCAAGCTCACGAAAATTTACACATTTCCTGGCGCCCGGCCAGGCGTACTTGTAGGACTTGGCATGGCTTTTCCTTCAGTTAAAAAAATGGCCTTTTTTTCCCCTCCTCTTTTTTTCTTTCCTCCCCCCTCCCTCTTTCTTCAGCCAGGGGATGGAAAGCTCCTGTGCGCTGGGTCAGGGCAGTGGAAAAAGTCAAAGTTTAGGCATGGGGAGCAGTTGTCTGATTTACCAGCGTGTGTAGCTTTCCTCATCCTTGATCCCAGTGGACACAACCTGCCTGGTTCCCACCCTCTTGTGAAGGAGCATCCTTTGGCCAGAATAACCACTGCTGAACATCTTTTTTGGGTGGCCTCAAGTGTTCTGATAGGCAGAAAGGGCGTGCATGGGTGGTACCTCAGCCTAAAAATTAATATTTGGGGAGAAAAATGGGTCAGTTCTTGCAGTTGAAACTCCTTGCCTGTCTGAGGGCTGCTGGCTGTCTCTGACAGCCTGTCTGGGTTTCTCTGAAGGGGGACTGAGAGCAGCCTTCCCCCGGTCAGCAAGCCCTGTGTCACTTCCTTCCCTCCAGCAGCCTCACTCTTTCCACAGAGCAGACTTTCAAATGAATGTTTTCGGTTCATTAAAGGCAGTTTTGGAGACACATTTAGCCCTGTGAGAGGAAAAAGCAAACCAAACAAGCAACCAAGCCTCGTGTGGACCCTGTGGTGCAGGCGGAAAAAGAGGGGTGGGAGAAGCCCTCTCCACTTGGGGAGAAGATTGTTGTTTAAACACTCCTGTCCCTTTCCAGCCGCTCTCCTCAGTGCCTCCCTCAGCTGCACCTCCTGTCTCAGCATGGCTCATCCTCCTTGCAAATCCCCCAGGGCATGTTCTCCTCTCAGTCACCGGGAGCTCAGGACGTGCATCCTCCTGGATTAGGCTGGGGACATCACCCAGCCCCTCCCTCGACACTCACGTACCCTGGGCAGGGAGCACACGACAATATGTGAGGTACTCATCCAAAGCAGGCAGAGGAGGGGAGGCTGGGAACCCTCAGATTATTGTGGGATTGGGGGGGGCTGGGGTCTGGTAAGTCATGGTACTCGGAACAGAAAGGGGAACCTCGGATTTTGGTTAGAAATTTCAAAGCAAAGAAGTGGTCCTGGCCCTTGGCTTCTGAATAGACATCCTTTTTTCCCCTAAGGCTTTAAAGCACTGAAGGGTTTTGGCTTTGCAGAGGACTTCTCTGCTTTTCCTTGTTGCAGATCTCAGATGTTTTTGGGCAACATATGAGCAGATTTACATTTTAATCTGTGGTGCTCATACCCCAAAGGATCTTGCCCAAGCTAGGCTCAGCTGTGTGTGTGCAATGCCCTGCCAGCTCTGGGCCTTTGGGTCTGCTGGAGTGGGAGATTGCAAAGCTCAGGTTTGGTTGCAGGTTCCCCTGCAGCACTAGGGTGAAGGAAAGGGATTTGGGATTTCAGGAGCTGAGCCAAGCCTCGTTGTCCTGGCTGGAAGCAGAGGGTGGTACCTGCAGTCAGGACAGCAGAGGACACCTCATGTGGGTGGCAGGTAATCACCCTGGAATCCAGGCATGATTGAGACCATGTCTCTTGTGAAACAGAGCCCAGGATCTTTGATGTGCACTCTGACTCTGCCGGCTGGGGCTGGAGATTTCCACTTCCTAAGAGCACCTGGAGCATGGACCTGTTGCTGATGTCAAGGGCAGAGTGGTGCTTGTTTCCATCTCCTGTGCCCTCAGAAGTCAGTTTTCCGAGGAATGGATCGTGGGCTTTGACCACTTTAATCTGACCTAGGATCAGAAAGTGATTTTTATGGGGGCAGGGGTTTCAGGATGGTAAAGCTTATTGAATGTGTGTGTTTGACTTTGATTCACCTGCTCTTTGTGGCAGGGCAGAGAGATGCTGCTCTGCTGCTGATTTTCTCCGTGTAATCGCCTGAGTGATAAGTTCTGTCACTAAATCCTAATTTCTTCCAGGCAAGAGTCCTGTTGTACAAAGCCACTTGCAGCAGTGAGCACGGTGACTCTGCAGCTGTATCATAGATCATTTTCCTGCTCGGTTCTGTTTGCTCAGAGCTGCTCTGGCTCTGCAGTGCCTCACTTGTGCTCGCTAAGAGCACCGAGGTTTATTCACAGGGGCAGCTGAGTCTTGCACCCCTGGGAGCATTTGGGTGCAGCTGAACAAAGCTACCTGTGCAAATCAGGATCCAGAAAGTGAAAGGTCTCTTGGATTTTATCCTCAGGGGCAGGGAGCACAAGCCTTTTGGACTTTGGGTAGTGATGGTGGTGCTCTTTGACTTCCTCCCTGCCTCGGGAGGGAGCAGGGATGAGCCATGCTGGGTGCCAGCCAGGTGCCCCCTGCACTTCCCCAGTACACCCTCAGGCAGCAAACAAACAGCTGGGAAGGAAAACCCACAGAGGGAGCTGCTCTCTCAGATTTGGGTGGACAAAGGAGGGGAAGTTAAAACTTAGAACAAGATGAGACTATTTTAAGAGTTTGTTTTTTCAGCTTGCAACCTTGGGTTTTTTTTTTTTTCTACATATGTGTGCAGGGAGCTGTGAAGACACAAATGCAGGCTTCTCCCTCCTCTTGTCCTGAGGGATACTGGATGTTCACACAGTGATGGCCAGAGCAGGTGGATCATGGCAGGCAGCACAGGGCAAAGCTGTGTTCTCGAGCAGTCCTGTGCCCTGGTGGGGCTCTCCCAGCACCTCTCTGTTGGCATTTTCCTAGTATCCATTCAATAGTGGGGAAAATTTCTTCACTGGGAGGATGTTCAGGTGTTGGAATAGGTTGCCCAGGGAACATGGAAGGGTTTGAAAGGCGTGTGTGTGGCACCTGAGGATCTGGCAGTGCTGGGTTAATGGTTGGACCGGGGGATCTTCTTCTGCCTTAATGACCCTAGGACCTACTTGTCCATTGAAAGGGCTCCATGGTTTGCCATAAACCTGTCCTAGCAGAGAGATGGCTGCAGGTACCTGAACCTGGTCTGAGTGAGGTCTCAGGCAGCTGATCTTTCTGCAGACTTCAAGTTCTTGTTGGCATCAGGCGGGTCAGAGTTGCAGAGTGCTGTAAGAGGACCTGCCAAGTGTCTGATGGTACTGGAGACCTGAGGCTGGCAGAGATAACCACTAAGGTTCTCTTGGGCTGCCTGTGTCCATCTCAACCTGAAGTGGGGAGGGAAACTTCTCTTTCAAGGGGAAAGCACAAGTGGAGAAGAAAAGGTGGCAGAGGTGCACCCAGAGGTGAGCCCAAGGTCTGTGTTTGCAGGAGCATCCTCTGCAGGAATAACTGCTGGATGAGCAGCTGCTGGTGGGTTCCTTCTCTGTGGCAGTGTGGGAACCACCCTGTGCTGTGCCCCCAGACTGGGGCTCACAGGTGCAGCTCTTAACAGACCAGCTCTGCTCTTTGCTTTCTAATTTGGCGCCTTGAGCTTTGAGATTTTCTGTAGTTTTGGAAATCAGTTGGGTAAAACACAGCAAGGCAGCTTTATTTGGTGAGCTGGAAGTGTCTCAGGGCAGGAGCGGGGATGGAGGTGCATGTTGTGGGGGCTGGATTGAAATGCTGGAAGAAATGACATTGTGTTTGGGTAGGTCTGTGTGCTGTTTGTGATGCCTTCTCCTTCCAAGGCTCTCTGAGCACGTGCTGGGAGAGGCTGAGCTCTGAATTTTACGAGGAAGGTGTTTGTCCCCCAAGTACAAATGTCTAATTAGACCTGACACAGCGGAGGCATTTCCCTGACATTTATGTCACCGTCTTTCAAGTCCTCAGGAGCACACAGGCTGGTGGGAGGCACCACAAACAATGTCAGAAACAGCATAAAATTCTCCATTAGCCACGACCCCCAGAAAAGAAA
The DNA here is from genome assembly GCF_017590055.1 of Onychostruthus taczanowskii. Taxonomy (NCBI): domain Eukaryota; kingdom Metazoa; phylum Chordata; class Aves; order Passeriformes; family Passeridae; genus Onychostruthus; species Onychostruthus taczanowskii. Next base: position 2,624,792 of record NW_024503124.1, read on the forward strand.
AAACAACAAACCAACACCCAACCCTCACACTACTTTTATTAGGCACACTAAAAGTGAAAGCAGAAGGGTGGGGCTGGGTTTGTTGGTCTCCACTTGTAGAGAGACATAAAATGGCTCATTTAAATTCTTAAGAACTGCATAGGAGGCAGGAGACACAATGAGGATCTCAGAGAAGAAAGGCCATCAGCTGAACAAACTAATAGTGTGGTAATCAAAGGGGAGTTCTGCAGAGCCCACGGGGAGGTGCTTTGGGATGAGGAGGTTCCAGCTCAGCACAGCGAGCGCCCCATCAGCTGAAATCTTTAATAAATTATAAATAAAAAAAAAAAAAACCAGCAAAGGGACATGTAGCAAAAGGGAAAGACAAGTCCAAGGTGTTCCTAAACAGTGCCTGCTCCAAGTGTGTGCCATGGCTGTTCCTGCAAGGGAAACTCATCAGGGTTGGTGTTGTTGAGGATAATTCCCAAATCCTGCTTTGCTGAGCTCTGTCATTCCTGGTGTGGATGAGAGCCACACTCTGTGTGTGGCTTCCACCAGGTTTGGAGCAGCTTCCAGCAGTTTTGGAGCAGCTTCCACCAGGTTTGCTCTGAGGTTCAGTTCTCCAGGGAAAAGGCTGTGGCAGGAGCGTGCTGGGGATGAGGAGCCAGCCTGCAGGGGCAGGGTCAGGCCCTGGTTGCTGCTGGGATCTGCCATGAAAACACGAGCTGTCAGGTGCTGCCAAGCACTGTCCTGAACAAAAATGGTCCAGAGAGGCTTAAAGACAGAGAAATCCAAAAATCCCCACGTAAACCCTGAGTGTGTTGTCTTCAAAGCACTGCACAAGCATTAATTGAGATTCACAACAGTGCTACGTGGTGGGGCAGCAATGTTGTCATTTTTAGAGGTAAACAATTTTCTACAGGTAAGCACCTGTTTACAGGTAAATTAATCAGGATTTTTTTTTGTTATTACTGTTGCAAAAGTGAAATTCAACATAAAATATGTTAAATATAAAACTAATTTAAAAGAACAGGGGGAAACAGAATCTACAAAGTCAAAACCAAGTAGTGCTAGCCCACAGAATAGGGAACAGGAGGTAAGAAAAAGAAAAGAAAAACAACTTAGAAGCAGAAATACCTCAAGCTTTAGGAGAGTGTTTGATTTTAACCAAAATTAAACCATATTGAATTTCTCCTTGGTTTGATGCAAGTGGCTTTGGTTAAAGTCACACTGTGGAGAAATTTGGCCTCAAGGAAAATTTCTTCCCAAGAGGACAATTTAAGGAGGGGAGACTCGAGCTCAGAAGTATCTGCTGGTGGAGAATGGCACCAGAAACCAAGGCTGGGTTGGACAGGGCTTGGAGCAGCCTGTGGAAAGTGTCCCTGCCCATGACAAGGAGTTTGGAACAAGATGATCCTTCAGGTCCTTTCCAACCCAAACCATCCTATGATCCTATAAAATTCCTGCTGGGAGGGCAGGAATGCTGCCCAACCAAGCTGCTGAGCTTTGGGTCAGCCAAGCACCAAAGGGTTTTGGTTTTGTAACTCTAGTTTTAAATCAGCCATTGCTCTCATTCCACACAAGAAAAGCCTTGGAATTAAAGTCCTACAGGTTTCAACATTTTCTGTCAGAAAAGCGTTTGACCTGATGCAAACTCAGCTTCAGTTTTTGGTGTTGCTCTTTCATATCTCTCCTCCAATAAATTAATAAAAGCTTGGAATCAGTGTCAGTGTTAGAAGTGTGAGCACAGCCCTACCTGTGAGCAGGGGGTAAATGTGGAATGACAGCAATTTTTTGGTGGTTTAATTTTAAATCCTTTGGAATCAAACTACTGGGAGGATCCTGATGGAAAGTAGGACAAGAGACTTAAATGAAGGATAGCAGCACAAATTCAATGTGGTTATAATGGCCATTTTCCCTCATTACAGATTCTGGCTGTGACCTGTTGCCTTTGCTTTTGTTTTCTTCTTCAGCTCTCTGAGTTTTGTTACCTTTCTCATCAAACTGGGATGTTCAGGAGGAACAGAATCTGCGATGTACTTAAAACAAAACCAGCCCAAAAACCCAAACATTTTTTACTACTGTTATTATTTGTAAGTGAATGGTTAAGGGGATTGCAATGTATGCTTTTTCCATATCACCTTCTGCAGGGAATGGCTGCAAGATCCCAGTGCTTCTGGGGCCTGAAAATTCCACACTCAATTTCTTGCTTTGCTTGAGTATGCAGCAAGATCTGCCAAAATTCAGAAAACAGTTAGCTGTTTCAAAAAAAACCAAGTTGCTCAAAGTTAAGTGCAAACGCATCATCAATAAAATTAAATTTTGCTGAGTTCTCAAACTGAATTCAAATTATCAAACGGAGTAGTTGAAGACTTGCTTTGACTTGCAAGTATAAACTCTTGCAATGCCAGCAATTTAATGTAACTTCTTTTGTCTGTTTCTCAGAAGCTTTTGGAAAACCTCCTTCCCTTTTCACATGAAATTGTTTTTTATGACTTCCTGAGAGTGTTCAGGTGACACAAAGTCTAAAAATTATGAGCAAGCCTCTCCTGAAGCTCCTTCCTCCCTTTTGCCTTCCTCCTGTGTGGTTTTATTTTTGTAAATATGTGTCACTAAGGTTCCTGAGAAACAGAGACACAAATACTGCTTCAACCAATAGCACTGAATTGGTGCTTTAATTTACAGTTGTGCCTTCCCCACTCAGTTTTAATCACAGTGAGGGAAGTTCTTTGTCCTGTTAATGGCAAGTAATGGTCCATCTAGGAGAGCCCTGTATTATTTCCAGGGTGCTTCATGTGGGGAAGCCACAGGGTTGTCACCTACATGTGCTCCTGGAAGCTCAAAATTGAAATGCAGGGGAAGGACAGGGCTGAAAACTTGGATATTTATTTTTAAGTACTTATTCTCCATGTTTTCTTTCATTTTTTTGGTTCAAGTAAAGGAAAAATTTGCAATATCTCAAGTAGAGATTACACTTTTGACACTGGCAGGGGTGGTTCCGTGCCCTTGCCCCCAGTGAATGAGACTCCTCCTGCAGCATCTCACATTTTGGGGGCATGAACCCAACATGGTGCACGAGCAATGAGGATGTAAAAAGGCAGAGATCAGGGAAAAAATGGGCCTGGAAAGACAAGGAGTTTAATTCTTGGGCCATTCTGGGTTGAACACTGAGCTAGGTGATCAAATCTGCTTTCTCTAGTGGGTGTTGGAGTCAATTCCATTAAAAATCTGTGGGCTTTTCACTGTTTTAAGTACTTGTTCTCTCTCCTTTATTGTCTCATTTCTAGCTTCTCTACCTGGCCTGATTTTGCTCCAAACGTCTCCATTCACTTTAATTAAGCTGTTTCTTGGCAGTGTCTTTAAGCAAAGAGGCTTTAAGGAAGAAGAGCATCTCTATGCAATAAATGAGAGCAGGGCTGGGTAGGTAGAGCTAGAAATGGTTTTGCCAGGATCTTCTATTTCAAAAAAGGACGAGAGGCTGGCATTCCCTTGGTGGCAGCACGGATTTGGGTGTTTACAGCAAAATGTGCTGTCCTTCTGGGACATCTCAGAACAGCAAAAATCACCTGCTGACACCGACCCACGGGTCAATTATCAGAATTAATTTGCTTTCTGTTTAATTTCTTTTCTGGTGCTGCTTAGCTGTAGCTTGAGCAGCAAGTGGGATGAAACTGGAGGGAGAGGAGAAAGTCCATCTGGGAAGATGGCATGGGGAAACCTGTGGGATTCAGGCAGGGTTTTCTCTGAGCCTGGAGCCTGTTCTCTGCCTGGGCAGGTGCTGAAGGGCACCAGCTGGGAGGTGGCAGAGTCAGTTTCGTTGCCAGTCGTAAAGATGCAATTATCACCCCTTGTTTGACCGAAGAAGACTGTAAAAGGAGACTCAATGTGAATATTTACTGTATTTTTCTCCCCCCTCTTTCAAAAGGACGGCCAAGTTTGAGTTATGGTAATAGCGGCACTCAGGGTTTAGGACTCGCCTCCCTGAAATTTTCAGGACCACTAATTTGTGGTTACTCCAGTGCTGGAATGGACTCGGTGGTGGTGGCCTTTAGACTGGCAATGCAGTAAAAGTTTAAAGCTGCAACTGCTTCGGAGCCAAAGAAAGAGAGAAGATTGAAACCTAAAGGTTAGCGTGAAATGCACTTTACTGTTATCTATGAGAACAAATGAGTTAAAAAAATTTCAAATACCAGAATACCCTACAGGGAGGAGATATAACTATTAAAGGGCTGTTATAGCTGCAATAAATGTAGGAACAATAAAAATAAATTGATGAAGTAAATGTCAGCGCTGTTCCCCTGAGCTGCCCCCACACCTTTGTCCAAAAGTAGAACATCTCCAATTACAGAGGGTGGAATCAGCCTTCAATGACAATATGACAAGGACAGAACATAGAGCAGTGGCACAGGGAACACAATTATGCACAGCCTTGAAAAATTGTATCATAGCACAATGTATGGAAGAAATCAATTAATGATGCAGGGCCTCTACTTCTGTCTAATAATCCTGTGAGAGAAGGATGAACGTCCCCCCCCTCACCTTGCAAAAGGAGAAGCGGACAACAACGCTGAGGAAGGATGACCCACGAGTGAAAGTCTGTATAATACCATGGGTCAGCATTTTCATGGTCTCTGGTGTGTGGATATATCTCTTTACCCATTAATATTTTTTAAAATCTTCACTTTTGGGAAAGTATTTAATGGGAACCCCCTTTGGTGGCTAAATAGCCCACTGAAAAAAAAAAAAAGAAAGAAAAGAGATTTCTTTGGTGAAAAGGCTAGAGACGAGAAAAGCCGACAGCTCAAATCCAAAGGCAGTATCTGAGAGGAAAATTAAAATTTTTTAGGAGTAAACAGTGTAGATGGTAGAAGACAATTTATCTTGTGCAATTTACAACAGGTGCTAAACATTACGAAAACCAGAGCTATTAAGCAATCAAATTAAGCTATAATTAACAGAAGAAAACTGCGCAGGAATTCTAATTAATACGTATCTGAGCACATCCGTGGTCCCCTCCACAGCTCAGCTTCCTAAACCCCTGCCATTTCCCAAGATCAACCCAAGGGTCAGTGCTTGGAGGGTGCGTGGGACACTCTGGATGTCACCAGAGGTGTTCCCCAACAGCTGCTCCGGCATGCTGGCTCGGAGGGCGATGCTTTAATTTGGGATATGCTGTTCCAAGCCGCTAGAAAGACTCATCTTTTGTTTGAAGACCTGGCTGAGAGAAGCCCACAAGCAGCTGGGTTCATCCTTCTGTTTATGTTTGCCCTCTGTGGTCGTCCTCCCTTCCCCACCAGGTGTATTTCTGAGCAAGCCCTGTTTCCCAAGGTGCTGTTGGAGAAGAATTCCTGACAGCAGTTTTCCTGGATGGAGATTCTGAGGTGGGATGGCCACAATTCTTCCAGAGATGTTAATTCTTGCTTTGCCAAGGACCTGAAACAGTCCTGAACTGGCACTGGATCAAATGTGTGATGGGTACTCCAGGTGAATTAATAACTCTGAGATGACTGGGACAAGTTTGCCCAGCTTTGGTTAAAAGCAGAGCTCAACTCCCTTATCTCTATGCCTCCCAAACAGAGATAACAGTGCTTCCCTACCTTACAGAAGTGTTGGGAACATCAGGTGGTTTAGTGCCTATGTGCCACTTTCAAGTGCTATCATTATAGTACCATGGCCCATCTTAGGGAGGATTTGTTATTTCTTACAAAATTAATTGTAAACCAATAGAAAATAATTCAGGCTCTAAAATTCTGGTGAGATAATTATTGTGAAGGCAGAATTAATGTAGTTCCTTTCAAATGATGCACTATTTTAATTATTACTTTCTAATTCTATGCAAATATCATTTAAAGTGCCTGTAACCTTCTCATGGGTTGGTTGACTTTACCCCCTCAAATATGGTGCTGACTCCTTCAATTCCCCCTCTGCATTCCTCAGGTGGATTGTTGTTTTTTCCCTGGAAAGCAGCATCTTTTACTGCTGGTTCTGCAGATTTTCTCACTCGGGGTTGCAGGTCCTGCTGCTCATTGTTGGTTGCCTGTGCATCTTGCATGATTTGATAATTTTTCCCTTTTTGTGTCAGTCTGGGCATTATCAGTTCCCAAAAACACCTGCTCCAAGATCGGGTCACCTCTTCCATGCCCAGCTGGTTGGCTGGAAATCACTGGGAAAAATGTGAAGCCTAAGACTGGGGGCACTGCAGGTGGATTTTGAGTCAGGTTGAGATGACTTAACCTGACCATCTCACGTTCTCCCTGCCAAACAGGGACTGCAGGAGCAGTTTTCCTCTGCTGTTTTCCATGCAAATGTCTGTGTTCTAATTGTGCTCTGATAATTCTGAGCCCTGCTCTCTCTTCCTGGCTCCCTGCCAAGCTGGTGCACAAACAGCCCCCTGCCCTACCCTTGGGAGCATCCTTCCCTGGGCATCGCTGCTGCCTCTTCCCAGAGCCGTGCCCGAGGAGCTGGATACAGGGTCAGGCTGGTGGGATTCAGAATTCTCCAGGGGTTATGGGGATGCTCCAGCCAAGGTGCTGAAATGAGACATTTTTGCCTGGCATTGTGCTTGTTCCTTCCCAAATGCTGCTCTCCTCCAGGGTCTCCCTCTGCCATGGGGCGCTCCACAGGGACTGGGAATTTGTGTGTGTTTAAAATGCTCTCAGGGTGTGGGAGCATCACTCTTGGAAGTGATTGCCAGTGCCTTACCCTTGTGTACATGGATGTGCTAAATCTAAGTGTGTGCCTGCCTGTCTGCGAGATCAGGACCTCGGTTATTAATAACAATTAACAATTAATTAATTATTCCCATCAGGTAGATATGCCAACCTCTGGCTTATTTCTGGACATCTAGCACGGCAAATTAAAAAGCACAGTGTGAGCTTTTAAAGGGAATATCCTTCCCTTTCCTTGGGTGGTGTTTCACGTGTCCAAGTTTGCTTTTGTAATTTTGTGGCAAACTCCCTCTTTTTCGCTCATCTTCCCTTTATTCAAATTTTTTTTGGGCTAAATTGTGGGGGATTTTGGTACCTTTTGGAGCTAGTGATTAATGGCAGGGACGAGAGAGGGGAAAGGCAAGGCAGCTCTGGGAGGGAAAGCTGGGTAGATGGGCTGGTGCTGGTGGCAGGGGAGACATCCCAGCCCCAGGCAGGGGGACACCAGGTCAGGGGATAACTCCACCCCAGTGTCCAAAACCAGTGCCTGGAGGAGATGCACAAATCCCACCACACAGGGGGAAAAAGGACACCAGGCACAGGCAGGAATTCAAGCAATTAATCCTTTACTTAAAGAATAATAAGCAGCCAGATTTTTACATACCAAAAGTGGGAACAAGGTAAAAGGGGTTAAAAACTAAAAAGCAAGGACAGCAGACACCAATTAACACAATGCTAATTGACAATTTCCCCAAGCCTCCATGAAACATGCCAGACCTATTTCCCCAATTACTAATTAAATCAAACCACACACACAATACTAATTTTCCCAACTTTGGGAGCTCAGTAGACAAATAAAATGTGAAACTAACTTAAACATGTTGTCAAAGTGCAGAGAGATTAGAGAACTTTAAGGGAAAAGGGATGAAGCTTTGCTCTGGGTATAGTCTTTATATTTCTGGCTGCTTTGGGGAGTTGGAGGAGGGATGTTAATTGGGGCAGATATGTGCTGGGGTCCTGCTTGCTGGATGTGATTCACACCCCGAGAGAGGGTGAGGACACAAGGCTGGTCTGGTCTGCTGCTTAATGAGAGGATTCCTGAAAATCAGCCTAGAAGGGGCTGCTTGGGCATCCTGGGATGCCTCACAGGTATTCAGAAGAGCAGTTGTGATTTGGAAGAAGTTTTATCTGGGGCTGGGGGAGAGGTGGTGACAGCAGCTCCTGCCAGGCTGCCCTGTGGTAGGGTGGGGACAAGCGTGCTGCCCCATCCCTGGAAGTGTTCAAGGCAAGGCTGGGTGGGATTTGAGCAACCTGGTCCAGTGAAAAATATCCCTGCCCAAGACAGGAGGTTTGGAACGCAATGATCTTCCAGGGCCCTTCCCAAGCCAAGCCGTTCCATGACTCCATGCTGCTCTCCCTGTGGAAAGGTTCTGAGAGATGCTGGAGGTGAAGTTGTGGCTGGGGTGTCCTTGCCCTGCCAGGCTGGACAGGAGGAGCAGGAGGACGGCTCAGAGTCCTCCAGCTGGTTGTGCTTTATCAAACGGCCACCCCCTCCCCCGGCATGGAATGAGGATGAGGCAGCGATGGGATAGGTTAATGCCAATAATTAAAGAGAGTTTAAAACCAAGCAGGAGACTGAACCGCCTGTGTGGGTGGCTGGAATGGTTGTTTGATGTGAAAGTCAATGACTGAATTATTCAGAGAGAGTGATTTCCAAATGATAATTTTACATTTCCCATAACTGATTTTGATTTATTCCGGCAGCAGCCTATAGCCCAGCAGGAGTTGGGAGAGGTTCTTGGCTCTGCTGCTTCTTTTTCCCTCTCCTTGGAGCACAGAAAGGTGCTTGGAGCTGGAATCCACCCCTGCTTGGAGACTGACCTCTGTGCACCCATCACTGGCGGGGCTTGGATTTTTTCAAAGGAGAAAGGCAGGGAAGGCGTTTGTTTTACAGAAATTGGCCTGTTGCTCTCATCCTCACCGGGCCCTCTTGTACAGAGCATTCCTCTGCCATGGTAAATAGGTATTTCATTCCTTAGGGGACACACAGCTGCTCCAGGGAGGTGTGGGATAGCCCATTCCTGGTGTGCATGGGCCGATGGGATTTGTAGGATGCTGCTGGCGCTGGTCCCTCGTGGGCCAGGTGGGAGCTGCAGGTTGTTTCAGAGGAGGCTTCTTCCTCTCTCCTCGTGGTCATTAATTCTGCCTGGGGCCAGGCAGACCTCCCCTAATGAAAGCTGCAGCAAGATTGGTTTGCTGCGTGGCAAAGCTTCAGTTTTGGTGAATCAGCAATTTCTGATGAAAAATCTTTTGTCTGAAAATTCCCAAGAAGCTCCGGCTCTGACCTCGGAGCGGCTGCCTTTCCTCGGAGCACATTACTGGGATTTATGGTGCTCTCCCATGGTTTATTGTTCCACTGCAGGCAGAGCTGCTGGATGAGTTTTGACTATCCTTGTGGGCAGGGAAGCAAAGCAGCAGTGTGGGACTGTCCAAACTTGCATGATTTAACACAAATCCGTGCTGTGGGGTGGGTGTGGGCCCACACCGAGTAGTTTTGGCCACTCTGAGGCTGCTCAGGGTTGGGGTACATCTTCCCTGGGCACAGCTCCTCCTTTAGCTGTTCTGGTGAGTGGTCCTGAAGAAATATTCCCAGTGCCACCAGCTCTTTAATTAGGAAAATAAGTGGTGACTGCAGCATGAGTTTGTGGTGTGTTTCCTGAAGGCTGCAGGCATGGAGAGGATGTTTATGCCATGGATCTGCCAAGGGTACCTTAGTGACAGCAAATAGCCACAGTAAGGCAAACAAAAAACCCTTGCAAAGCATGAGAAGAATAAAATAAAATATCATTCCAATTTTATAGCTGTAGGCCCAGCACATTGGCACTGCAGTGTTTGCTCAAGGCTGCAAGAAAACAAACTCTGAGCTTGGAATTGGAGTGAAATCTGCAGAGTAACTTCAGCAGCAGGACACAAATTTCCTCTGCACTATAAATATCCATACTCACCTCCTTAAGGAGCACAGCAGAAGGAATGTTGTAGCAGAAGGGCTCCAAAAGGCTGGTCCAGGAAAAAGGGAAGCAGTGTTTTACAAGGCATAATTTATGAGAGATGGAGACCATCACTGATGTGCATTGCCACACTGTAGGTGATACCTTTTCTATGTGAGAACTTCCATTCATTTTAATGGAGGTGGTGGTGAAGAGTTTTGGAAATTGTGAAAACACAGGGAAAACACCGTGATGGATGGAGATTACTCTAGCTCATCCTTCCCATCTCCAATGTCTGCTTTAACTCAAGATTCCTCCACGCTTTGTGGGCTGTGTATTTATCAGCTGTGGCACTGAGACACCTCCTCAAGGCAGAGCAGAGTGCTGGGGACAGGGACAGGACCATGAGCTCGATGCTCTGAATGCCTGGAGTATGGCCATCCAGAAGGCCAAGCTCCCTCCCCATAATCATAGGAAAAAGTAATCAAATTACTGCCTTTCATGTCATATTAGTGAAAATGGATACTAGTATGATGCATATTAATATAACATGATGGGAAATTGCTAATACAATTAGACCATCACATTTTATTAGCACCGGAGTGACAACTCCCACTGAAGAGCAGGACGGCTGGGAGCAAGCACGAGCCCAGCGTGCAGCCACAGGGACAGGGCTTAACTCTCCAAAAACCCCCTTTGTTTTCTCTCCCCCAGCAGTGCTTGGTCATCTGGGTATGGGTTACAGCAGCCCTCTGTAAATATTCCCTGGATTCCCTGGGAAATGAGTCCTCATCTTGAAAGTTATCTGCCTCTCATGGGAGTTTTTTTTTTTCTGTGTACACACAGTCAGAGTATGATATGAGAAAATCAGAATATACTACTCCCCTCTACAAAGATGTGTAACTTTTTCTTGATAGAGTCTATCTTTTTGTATTTCTCTCTTCATTCTTTATCTAGTTATAAAATGATCCTGTGCAAGTTTTGTGGGTTACAAATGTAAATGCACATTTATAGGCATCACCCTGCTAGGGCAGTGGGGTTGGAATTAGATGGTCTTCAGGTCCCTTCCAAGCCAAACCATTCTATTATTCCATCCCAGCTCTCATCCCCAATCCAAGGGCCACCCTCTAAGTGGAAAAAAGCTTCTATCTTAGCTGGCAGCCTGTCGGGATGAGCAATCCTGTGATATCCAGCAAATGTGAGCTCCCACCAGGATGAGATGCTTTTCCCATTGTCCTTGTACTCGCAAAAAACTGAACTCCTGAACAGAAGTGGCTTTGCTAAACAGTTTACTTTCCTGGCTAGATGCTCTGCCTTGGAAATACTATCTATCATAATGAAATTATCTCTAATCATGGTATTATCTATCATATCAAGAAGCATCCATGGATTTCCTATAGCAGGCAGGTGCAGGTTTTAAATATGATGCCCAGATTAATTGTTGTGTCTTTGTCAACTTGGAGAAGCAGGGAAGGACTTGGCACTCTGAAAAATTGTTATTGTGTCAGTACAGCATGAGCAGGATGGCACCAAACGGGTGAGCAAACAGCAGAGGAGGAGAGCCACCTCCTCTGGATCTTTAAGGCATTGGGAAGTATTTAAAAGAAAGAGGTTTGCAGTTTGTCAGATTCAAATACAGCCCAAAAATCTACAGTGTGTCGTGTTTCTGCTTCTTCTTAGTAGCTTTTATGACAAAAATAGTGTGATTTGTGTTTATAGCTGGCTGGCACCCCGGGTAATAGAGTGTGTTTCTGCACACTCACATGGAGATGTTCTCCTGTGTGTGTTTTAAATATTTTCAGCTGAGGCACTTCATAAATGGGAGCTCTAACATGGTAAAAAGGGTAAAGACTGATAATTTCCTATTTGGTGAGGGACAGTGAGGCTAAAGGGAAAGCTGGGCAGTGGAGGAGGGCAATGATTGCCTCAAGCTGGGAAAGCAGTGGTGGGAACCTCAAGCCTAATTAAAAATGCATTATATTTCTGGTGTAATACTCCGACTGTTCCAGAAGAACTGTGCTTGTGGTTCTGCCCATTAAAATCAAATATTTATATTTTATATTTACTTCAAAGACTGCCAGTGAAAAGAAAGTGCTTTCTAAGTAGTTTAACGTGTGAACAGGTTGTGGGCCAAGCTGGGAAAATGAGTGTGCTGATGTTAAGTGACACACAGACCACATGAATATTTACAGGTGCTTTTTGAAGTATAAGGTGGTTTTCCCCAGCCTTTGGCATGTGTGGAGGAAGAAGGTGCACATTGGAGGAGCATTCCTTGTTTTCTTGCTTTTTTGTTGTGTGCCAGCGTTTGTGCAGAAAATTTCCTCATTCTGTGGAGTGCCTTGGGATGCTTTGGATGCCGTGGGCTGCTTTGGGTGTCACTTTGTAAGCAAAAGACAGGGACGTGATTCAAGCACCATCAGGTATCGTTGATTGTCCCCATTGTTTTGGAAATATTAGTCTAACTCCAGGTGCAGAGGGGCCAATCCTGCCTGCGTTTGACTGTCTTGGACTTGTTCTGGACACAGAGCCTTCCTCACCTCTCGTGTTTGGAGACATTTTTCAAGTCTTTGTTTTTCCCCAGGAAGTTCATAAAAACGAGATAAAGCCATCATCGTCCCACTGACGTGGGTAATAACAGTGCTTCACATTTCTCGTCTTTGTAGTGCTTTACAAATATTAAATAATTAATCTGCACAAGAATGGAAGAGAGAGAATCCTCCTTTGACTGAAACCCTGGGGAGCAGAGGCAGAGAAATCCATAAGCTTTCTCCAGGCCAGAGAGGGAGAGGGTGGTGGGGACGTGGGTCTGTTCCATGTGGTGCCCATCTGGGGCCACTCTGCCTGGATGGTGGGATCAAGGCACTTGCACTGGGAGATGACGTGCCCTCACCTTGCCCCTCTGAGCAGGGAAGCAGATTCATGGCATTTCTTCCAGCCTTACCTGGAAAGCCTTTCCAAGGAGAGAGAGACGCTTCGTGGGCTTTTTGTTCCATGGGGAGGATGCTGGGAGTAATGTAGCTTGTGATGTGGATGAGGTTAGATCACGATTTGGCTTTGCTGAGGGAGGTTTGAACGGGTTGGATCTCCTGTGGGAGATCCCACCACGAGAGGAGTGAAGGATCTGGGATCACAGCCTGGGAGCAAGCAAGACGCGGGCTCTGCTTTCCAGAGCACTGGAGACAAATCGTGTACAAACTGTTTATAGCAGCTCTCCAGAGATTAGAGACTTTCTACAAGCACCAAGGGAAGACCCTTGACGTGGATAAGTTGTTCATTTCACAAATCCCAGCCTCACGTGACTTTCCGTAAGCTCTTGAGTGTGACAGGGAGCTGGGAGGGCTTTCCATGGAAATTTCATAAAGGTGAGATGTGTTTTGCAGGAGACCTGGGGAGAGGAAGGACATCCCAGCTCCTGCCTGCCCTTGGCCGTGTTGGGCAGGGAAAAACAGGGACTGGAATCTGGGTTTCCCACAGCCCAGGGGAGCATCCTCCATGCCTGTCTTTTGGCTGTTCTGGGATGACTTTTTACCTTGTTCCTTTGGGTCAGAACCTTCATCCAGAGATGAGAAACTTCTCCCTTTCAAAGTCACGTTGAAATGGATGCATTTAGCAATGTGGATTTTGGCTATTTTTTGGCACTTTTTTTTTCTTTCTTTTTTATCAAAAAGGAAAAAAACCCAAAGCAATCAGGTTTACCCAATATACTCTGATTTTGCCCTTTTTCTTAGCCCAAGTGTGCTGTTGTGGATAGCAAGCGCGGAGCTGGCAGCGAGGCCCCATCTTGTCACTCCATTTGGCTTTTTCTTTTCTTCCCTTGTGGGCAGCTAAAAATCACTTTGCCTTTCCCAGTCTTTATCTAACCTCCCCAAAGTGGGCCAAGCAAGCCTGGTATTTCCACACAATTCAAGCAGTGTTGTTTTTTTTTCTTTTTTTCATCACAGAGGGCAAATCCCAGAATAGAGCATAAATAAATAGATGATTTTGGAGGACTGTAGATCATTGAGCAGAATGCAGAAAAGGCTCCTTGTTTTGAAAGAGCAGCATGAGGCTCAGCAACAATGAGTCTTGAAGCCCGATGAAAATCTTGGATGCTTTGAGGCTCTGTGTGTTGGGTGAACTTTATTTATATTTGGCACAGACGAGCTCATGTGTGATGCCAGCGGCTGCCAGGGGACGTGGATGGAGCTGAATAAAGCTTCTCCCAGCCTGATACAGGGAAATGTTAAATCAGGCTGGAGGTGGTGATTTCTAAGCTTTGGTTGGGTTTTGAAGTCAGCCTGGTTTCCATAAGGAAAATCCTTTTTTAATTCCCCCCCCGCCCCTCTTTTAAGAAGCAGATCCCCCACCACAAAAAAAAAAAAAAAAAAAAAAAGCAGACAGCACCTGTGTTATCTTCATAACCCCCCTGCCCATGACAGGGATTTTATTTTGGAATCAGATGATTTTAAGGACCCTTGCAATCCAAACCAGTCTGTGATTCTAAACTGCAATAACAATTCTCCATATATTTAATGTCTTCCTCTCCCAAAACTGACTCTGGTGTGCCTCTCTTTTGGGACATTTACTGCTACCAGCAGACCCCACCTTCTTAAACAAACTCTAAAACTCTTTCCTTTGCTGGAAAGTGGGAAATTTGTCAACACTGGGAAAGAGCAGCAGGAAGAAAATAACCTTGAAACTCCACTTCAAAACTCAGTTGAGTATGTAGATCTATATCTATCTATATACATATGTAATTTTTTTCTAGATCAAAAATGCATATTTCCAGGGTAAACATTTTGGTGATGCCCAAGGAGTGTGCAAATAGGGAAGAAAGTGGAGGCAGCTCCTGTTTGCTGCATAAGTTGGGAAATTTCACCTTTGCCAAGCTCTGTCTTGGAAAAGACTTCGGTGATTTCATATGATGGAGCTCCCTCTTTCCCCCTCCAAAGTCCTTCACAGGACTTTGAATACAATAAAGTTGCTTTGAACTCTTTCAATTATTTAAACAACTTTCAAGTGAAGAAATATTTGGGGGTTTTAATTTCCTTTTTGGCTCTTCTCCCCCACCCCGCCACCTTGTGTTTTGGTTTTTTTAAAAATTTTTTTGCCTCCGTTCTGTTTGCTAAACAGTAATTGCAGATCTTTCCTGCCACCTTTAATACTCCCAGCTAATTATCCTGAAATAAATCTCTTTCAAGTCTGCATGCCAGCAGTTGTGGGATATGAGCGGCTCTTTCAGCTCCCGGCTGCCTGTCACTCACGCGGGCCTCAGCTGCAGCTCCGAATGATGAGTATTAGTCTCCCGCTGGGATGATTCTCCCAATCTCCCCACTTCCAACAGCATCTCCCAGGGCTGCACCACGCTCCTACCTGTTAGCCTAATCTGGGATTTTCTTTTGCTAACGCTGTTATTTTGAAAGGAGGAAGAGGATTCCTGGGAGAAAGGCACTCGGTTAACCTTTTCCTAATTGCCATTCAAAGCTGAAAGCAAAGGGGGGGAAAAAACCAAAAATAAAATCAGGTGATGGGTGTCGCTGCACGGGAGGGTGGGTGTGCAGGTGAGGTCCCTCCTGCCTTCCTGGGGTTACTTCTTTGGCCAAAGTAGTGGATTTGGGGGTGGGCTCCCAATTTTGGGAGCCCGCCCTCCCCGGGGACTCGGCGGCTTTATTTGCAGTTGCGTCCCGCTCGCTCAGGAGCGAGGTTGTGGGGTTGTAGGCAGAGCTAAATGCTCCATCATTAATTTATTATGTGCTAGCAGTAATAGCCAGGGCTATTTTTAAATGCCACTTAAGCTCGCGCTCGCACGCGGGTGTGTAATTTGACTACAGGACATGCATAAAGCGACACATTGTAACGCACTCGGAGATACGGCTTTAAATGAAAGAACTATTAAATTGTTAGCACTTAAAACGCTCAGGTTTGGGGTTTATTTTTTCTCCCCCTGCTCTATGTGGGCCTTTGAATGGCTTAACAATTGGATTATTCCAGAACCAGGAATGCCATGTGGACGCATCTGGGTGATGTGATGGGAGTCGTGGTACCCGTTGCCTCTTGGGAGCTGCTGATGGGAAGTGAGGGATGCTTGGCAGCATCACAGGCATCCCTTAGCTCTGTGCTGACATCTCCACCTCATTCCCAAAGCCAGAGGTTTTGGTTAGCCATTAAAGGCACTCCCAGGTTGCTCATGGCCTTGAATCAGTCTTCCCAAAGAGTTGTTTTTCACCGAGGGCTCCCTCTCCAAACCAGCGATGGGCTGCGTTGAATTAATTCCATTAACTGCCAAAGGAATTCCTCGCTGCCGAATTATATTTCCTGTGTCTGTAAATCATTTCACCGCTGCTTTCCCTGACAGTTATGCAAGTGACCTTTTGATTTCGGCATGTTTGGTGTTTTTTTATTTATGACATTGATAACCACTCTGTGGCTGCGCTCCATGGTGAGATCGGGATGCTCGAGAATATAGAATGTTTTATAAATATGCATGGATAAGAAAATGGAAACAGCATAAAGTTGAATGTTCCAGACTTGGACCTTGGAAACATAATATTTACACTGAGTAAGTCGTGTTAGTTTTAAGAGTCTATTTCTGGGTATTTTCACTTCCAGAGGAAGAATTGCTTGAAACCTTCCCCTTCTTCTGACTGAGCATGTTTTCTCTTTTGTTTAATCACCAGGCCCAGCTCTGCAGAGCCACAGTAGACACTGGATTTAGTGGGAGCTGTGGGTGCTCAGATGTGGGAGCCAGGGATGTTGTAACCTGACTTGTGTAGTAGCAGGGCTGTGGGTTCCCCAAAGGAAAGGGGACTTGGACACCCCAATTTTTGTGCTGGGCTTTGCAGGTGCTGTAGTGCCATAAAGACAAATCTGAGCCTATAAAGCTCCTGGCTTCCCAGGAATCCCTGCCTGCACCTCTTGCCTTCCCTCCATGATCCCATCCCAGTGGGTCTGAGCATGAAATGCTGTGAGTGAAACCACTCTTCCAGGCTGGGAAACCATGTTGGCATCCCAGCACTTGATTTGTAAGTCTAATTAGGAGTTAGAAGTGTCAGTGGCAGCATTTGCAGGCACAATTATAGCACCTGCAAAAAAAAAAAAAAAAAAAAAAGAGCCTGTTTTTCCCATTTTTCTCATCCTCTGGGTGCAAGTCTTGTATAAATATTGTGGCCTGATGAGGAGAGCTGTCTAGAAAAACCTGCAAACCAGAGGAGATTCCTGCTCTGGCCCTTCTAACAAACCCAAAGCACCGTGGTTGGCTTGTGCAAGGTTTTGCCGAAGTCATAAATTGAGGTTTCCTGCAAAACATCTGCTCAGTTCAGCTCTTATCTCACTGCACAAGAGGCAAAAAAATCCTCTGTGGTTCTCCTTTGGCGTGGTACAGATATAGGCACCTATTTGTAAGGAAATATCGAAATAGAAGTGTTGAAAGAATCCTCACATTTGTTTTGGGGCTGTTGGTGGTGCCCTTCTCAGCGCTGGTCAGGTAGTGCAGAACAAGCATCTCATTCCTAAATGGAATTTGTAGTGCTCCTGCTGGGACCAAGGATTGCAACTTTGGGAAGCAAAGCCCATGGTAAGAGCTGCAGAAACACTGTGGCTTTACCTTCTGCCTTTTACACCTTCTGTGGCTTAATTCCCAAACCCAACCTAATTCTTGGAGCTGCTGAGCCCTCCACGGCTGGGGTCATGGAATTTGGCACAAGTTCTCCAGCCCTCAGCAGAGGGGGAGGATGTAGGATAGTGTGAGGAACTTGTGTGCTCCACTGTATTCCCTGACACCTCAGGACGTGGTTCAGCCTGGTTCAACATCTTTGGCTCTCTGGGGGTTGTACCTCAGCTCATATCTAAATGTTGGCATTGCTTTCATCCTTCAAGGCCTGCTCCTTCTGCTATTTTTTTTTTCTGGTGCCTGGGTCTTCCCATTTTACATCCCCCCATATTTGTTTTTAAATTACATCCTATTAATTATCTCAGTTTCCACCTGGAAATTTGATAATTTCCACCTATCAAATTCCAAAACCAGAAAAAAAACCACAAACTGAGAATAAAATTTTGGACACTTCCCGCTGCTGCTGGTGTGTTTGCCCACAGCCTCCCTGAAAGACACCAATAAATAATGCTCCTCATCCCCTTAAAAATTAAATTAAACCCAAGTTTCTCAGGGGAGGAGGATAGGTTAATTACAAAGAGCTACCAATGCCATAGCTAAAAAGACTCCTTCATTTTAATTTTTAGTATTTAGGATGAAACTTAATATATGGGGTTTTTGGGTTTTTTTTTTGCCAAACTAGTCAGTTTAGAAAGGGAGAAGGTGTCAAATACAGAAACATCATTCTGCCCCAAAACTTCCATCAGTTAACTCCTTGCAGTATTTTCTGGGAGACCTTGAAGGGAAAGGCAGTGCCACCCAGCCAAAACCTGGATGTGTGCATGGGTAAGGTTTGGTGGGAATCTTTTTCTGTTTGAACACTGAGGGCAAAACACATCCATGTGTCTGGGCATGGAAGTTAGTAGAAAAACTTGGGATTTGAGGGGAACTGTATATTGGATTGGAAAACATCTAATTTCTGTTTTAAAACTGGTACCTCCTGATGCCTGTGGGTCATGTGTTGGGTACTTGGGAGTCAAACTACCCCAAAATGGGGGTTAAATCTTTAACTTCTTAGCAGCTGAAGAGGAGGGGAGAAAGGAGCTCTCTTAAAGGATCCCAGTGTGTTTCCTCTGGATTGGTTTGATTTGTTCTGTGTACAAGATAAACCACAGCTAAAATATTTCTTGATGTTTTGTAAAGTGCAAGGTCCAGACCATTTACAAACTCACTCTCCTCTTAGCAGTGATATCTTTGTGCTGGAGCCATAACTGCAATGGAGCAGCGAAAGGGAGAAAGGCAGGGCATGATTTCAAAAGGAAAAATTAAAATAAAATAAAGAAAAAGCTGCCTGAAATGAAGCTCCTAACTGGGGGGAGAGACACTAGTGTCATCTGCCTTCTCCAGCTGAGGAGCTGGGTGTGTGCCCAGTATGGGTTTTCCAGGAAGGCAGGAGAAGCTGGGTGTCTGTTTCCTTGTGGATTGTCTTATTCCAGCTTTTGGATTCAGGGGAAAGACCTCAACAGAGCGATAAATCAAAAATGGTAGGATGGGCTAGGGCCTGTGAAATGTGGTGTGCACATGGTGAAGGGATAAAGCTTTATCTCTGCTGCTTTAGAAGTAGTTCTCATCTCCAAATGTTTAACTACCAGGATTTTTTTTTTTTTTCTAAAGGCTCTTGGTGCAGTGAAAACTTGGGTTTGGACTTGGGTTGAATAGGCAGTGTCTTGAAAAGCATCTCTTGGCATGTCAGCCCTTTAATTTCATTTCATTCCCAGTGTTTTCCTTGGAAGTGCACTGGTTTTGGTGGAATTTGGGCATGAGTGCCTGATGTCAGGCTTACCAGGGGATTTAGAAGACATTGAGGTGCGGGAGG